>NW_005065188.1:0-779 GCF_000277835.1 Geospiza fortis | reverse complement strand
TTTGAATAAAGTAAGTCTAAGGTGATAAAAGAAGAATAAAACAGCAGTTTTCTTTTTCAGGTGAAAAAAAACTGAGGAAATTGTACAGTGCAGGTTTATTATTTCACTTCCTGAAAAACTGGGTAGGTTTGCTATTGCCAATGGTTTTCATTAGGAAGGAAGAGATTCCTTTTGGAAAAAAACTTCAAATTGACTTTACATAAATGTTATGATGCTTAATCATGAACAGAAATTCTCATCACTTGATATGGAAATCATGATGGTAATGGAAACAAGGATTTCTAGGCCATGCATCAGGAACATAAAAAACCATTAGAATGCAGGTAAGACTGAGCTCCTGTACTAGTGAGAAGAGAATGCAACAAAGACATTTTCCTTTAAGAGTGTTCAGGATTAACAGCAGATCAATTTTTTTTCATGTGAAGTATTTATGAATAGAATTAACCTTTAAAATAACATTGTTTTCAAAAACCTGCTTAGAGTATCCCTTAGAATGATACACAGTTATTATCAAAAGAAAAAGAAAAGCACTTTTTTTCAAACTGTTGTGCGCTCTTAAACAATCTACAATAAAAATAGCATTTTTTCATGCTGGAAATTATGTTAATTACAAAAATGCCTTGTAGCACACTTGGCACTGCAGTCTCTTGATTAGCATAGTTTTTTATTCATCAAACAAGTTTAACATTGACTATTTTCCAACTTTAATTAATGGCATCTTTGTACTTTGTACTTATGCAGCATCCATCAACAATTTCTTGGGTTTTATTTTGTACTCG
>NW_005065187.1:0-779 GCF_000277835.1 Geospiza fortis | reverse complement strand
GGTTTCCAGCTATATTCTGACCCTACCCCTTTCAGAGGAACAGAGACTGTGGAGCACTTTCCTAATGCCTGTCCCATCATCCACACATTAGAACAAAGATTTTCAAAACTCCAGAGGCAAGAGAAGCCTAGGTGCTACTGCACACACAGCTGTTTACAAGTGTAAATATTTGTGTTCATGTGAGTGCACACATTAATCCAGGTGAAGGTGGTGAGGAGGTAACCTGCCCTCCTCTCTGTCAGGCTGCTCGACTGCAAGAGCTCCTCTCTTGCCCTTGCATGTAGGTTTTGCTTTTGTTTCTTTGTTTCTGTTTTCACCAGTGAGTACACACAGACTGCAAGGTTCAGAAGACAGGTGGAGGAGGGAGAGAAAAAGCAGCACATAAATGTTGATTTCACAAGGGTTGTTGGGTATTCATTAGAAACATATTTATAGCCACTCCCAATGCACACACTGATTAAATTGGTCACACATTTTTTGCTGTTGTTTGCTAAACATGCTGTTGAGTTTTGCAGAATACCTATCAGCTAAATCCCAAATGGAGTTCTGCTTGAATTGAGCCTAGGTTCTTAACCATATGCTTCATGCTAAAATGTTAATTGGAAATATTTATGGCACTGAATTGTGGATAACTATTTGTTTTCCATACATACCAATTAGTTACTTGTTTCTTATTTAAATTATATTTTGTAACCTAATAAAATAGGGAGACTGACTTTTTAAGCACTTTCCATGCACAAATATACCACTGAAATTAGCTCAGTTGGTTACAGCATGGT
>NW_005065186.1:0-780 GCF_000277835.1 Geospiza fortis | reverse complement strand
TTTTTTTTTTTAATTGCCTGTGAAGTCTGGGAGTTTTAATCAGAGTAAGATTTAAACACTTAAATATCTTTGTGGAACTGGTTCCGAATAATGTGTTGAAAGGCAAAAGGATGGAAGTCATGTAGCTGAAAATGTCAGGATAAATGAAACTCTCTAACATTACTTGTTTTGGCTTTGGGGGAGGGAAACTGAACCCCAAGTACAGCTGATCTAGTATTGGGTGGAAATCCCCAAAACCAGAACTAAACAAGGGAAAAAACCAATTTCTTCCAATAAGATACACAGCACCAGAGAGCTCTAAATATGAAAAGGTGTCTGCTCACCCTATCGTAATGTTGTTCCAAAAATTCTGCACTTAACAACTTGTGTCTTGTAAGCAAATCCTGTAAGAAAGCACAAATCCAGCACTGTCACTAAAAATATTTAAACAGTACAAAGACATTCTCACACACGTAAGACATTCAATCCAAAATCCTGCTCTTTCATTAAACACACTTTTTTAGGACATGAATGCAATTACCTGGGCACTGCTCAGGATCTTGGCATCACTTAGGAAAGATCTGTGATGAATTACTTTAATTCACAGAGAAATAGCCTGTGACATTATCACTGCAGATTGCTATTTATGGATCAAGGCTACACTCTGCACACAACTACACACAACTGAGGTTAAGACCTACCATTTAATCTTAATTAATAGTATGCTTGCTGTCCCCATAACTGATTGTTTTAGGGACACAAAAATTGGGCCACAGAAAATTCCCCCAGACAAAACAACAG
>NW_005065185.1:0-780 GCF_000277835.1 Geospiza fortis | reverse complement strand
CTTAAAGGTCTTTCCCAGCCTAAACTATTATATGATTCTATGATTTTGCCATATTCATGAGTTGCAGTCTCTGAAAGTTCCTATTTTTGGCTGAAATTTTATTTTTGTGAGTTAACTGTGCAAGAAAAGCTGCTGTGGTTTAATATGATGGACTTCAGCCAATTCATCACTTGTAGTTGCTTGGCTAAGTTTACAGAGGTCAACCAGCTAAATCAGTTGAAGGGAAATTTCAACTTGGTCAAATGCACTTAATGGTAGATTTTGCACTGCTTTAACATGATTCATCCAGGTTTGAGTCTCTTATACATCACTTTTGCATAGATGAGGTTGTGAACTCTACAAAGGCATGATATTAGAAAGTGAATGGCACCCCCTCTGATTATTGAGGGCTCAATCAATACACAGGATATGCTTTAAGATCTTGTTTGTTTTGCCCAGAATTCCCAAAGAACGTCAAGTATTTCACCAGAGTAGAAGAGAAAAGACAGAAAGTCTCAAATTTTAGCATTTGAAAAGCAGCCAGTCTGTATGTTTAGCTAACTGTTAACAAAGCTTAACCTGCTCTGTTAAATGTCAGTGCAAAGCGTCTCAGTGGGTTTTGGCAGCACAAAGGTGTGCTGCTGAAACAATATATACATTCCACTGTGAAATGGTCAATGCAAATGAAAAATCTGAACCTACTTCCATAGAAATTAATGGGAGTTTAGTCGCTGACTTCAAAGAGAACAGGGTCAGAAATCCAATTTTTTGCTGTTTCCTCTACTTTCATGAGTGGCAGAG
>NW_005065184.1:0-780 GCF_000277835.1 Geospiza fortis | reverse complement strand
TTAAAGCAGTCACATTCTATATGTCTAAAGGGATTTGAACTAAGCAGAGCAAAAATGATGGGGAAAAGCCCCTGACTAGGAAATTTTTTTGTGCTGACACGATGGCAATATAAGCTCACTCCCTTTTTAAACTCTACATAAGCGGATAAAGAGTTCAGGTGGAAGGAGGTTGATGGTGGAGGTTGGAGCTGCCACCTTTCATGAATGCATCACAGATACTTTTACAAGTAATCTGACTTGCACCTACCCATAAGGAGCTACAGCTCCAGCCAGGGTTGTGCAATTCAGAGTAAAGTTGCATAGCCCAGCATTGGCAGCTCTTGTGCCTCTTCTCAGGAGACCTTGGAGAAAGCCACATTTACAGTGACAGAACAGAAAGCACTGGTTCATCCTGCGTGGTGTTCTTCTCCTGAAGGCAGCTAATAGTACCTTAGGTGAAACGCCAAATAAAAATCTCTTCTGTGTGTGAAAATCAAAATCAGTCTTGAGCCCTACAGCCAGTGAGTTTAAATTTCAAAGAAATGATGCTGTTTTGAAAACAAAATTGTTGTTTGAATACGTCTATGTGTTGGGAGGTTTCCCCAGGGAAAATCCAGTGCCTATGAACAATCTGAAATAAAGACTGTTTGCATTTTTGCCGTTCCTTCTGCTGTTTCTCTTGCTTGCCATCTTCTCTCTTGATGGATTGTCTTTGTTTCTTCTGCTGTGCCTAAAGGCATGGCCTAAAGTGCATAAGAGAAAAGAAAGAATGCAGTCTGAAAAGATAGACCAAGATTTTTT
>NW_005065183.1:0-780 GCF_000277835.1 Geospiza fortis | reverse complement strand
AAAGAAAGAAAGAAAGAAAGAAAGTCAGTCAAAAATCTTCAGTGGGCTACTCCAGTAAATATCAATACATGGACAAAAAGGATGGAGTAACAAATTTTTGAGTAAAGGTGTGAGAAGCTGGACTTGCAGAGCTGCAGGCAGGGACACAGAGGGGATGGAGCTTCTTGGAGAGGCTGGAACCTACAAAAAACAAGGGACAGTGAGGAGGCTGGGAGAGGCTGCAGGAGTGGAGGGGCAGAACCAAAATTTAGGATATCTGTATGGAAAACACGGTGGGACAGACCTGTCAATAGCTCCTGATGGGCTTGGAAAGGAAAGGCTGTTTCTTTGGATGTTATTGAGATGTTATGAATGTGGATTATTGTAACAGTGTTTTTATAAGGTGTTAATAATGGGTATTATTAGATTGATGTTAATAAGTGTGCTATTATCTGCCCTGGATTGGCAAAGTGGTGGTACAAGTATGGTTTTAGTGTTTGTGGTCTCTGTTATTCCAGAAATAACTAAAATACTATTTTAATAATGAAACAATATTAATTGAATTATTTAAATGATATCAATATAAATAATAGAAAACCATAATATAACATAAGTTAACATAATATTATGTTAATAACATAAATATAATAATTCAAACACTGTTTTAAAAATTATTGTAGCCAATAGCTTAAGTTCAACCACAATGAAATATTATATTTTATCTGGGATGGTCATTTGGGAAATCAGAAAACAGTGGGCAAATTAAGCTTTCCCCATAAAATATGATGTCAGTAGACAATT
>NW_005065181.1:0-780 GCF_000277835.1 Geospiza fortis | reverse complement strand
TTGTTTTAAGGATGGCAGACTACCATTGAAAACCTTGCATTTATTTTCAATAGAGATTTTTAAATGTTAGCAATTTTTTTAGATTTCTAATTTTAGAAGAATGATAGTTCATGTCTACAGCCTGATTAATGTAATGAATTATATCAAGTAATGTTGATTGTTTTATGGGATTAGATATGCATTAGATAGACATTTAATTGAAAATCTCAGTGTCTACTAGAACATATTCAAAGGTTGCTGTGTGTTTTGTTGATCTAGATTGCTTGGTGACTTTTCTTAAATACTTAAATAAAAAATTTTAGATGCAGTTCCAGCTTCTCATTTCTTTGGGTTTGCTGAAATTTCATCTTCTCCAAAAGCTAACCAGGGACACAGAGAAAGATAGAAAAACAACTGTAAAGATGGGATAAGCTCCCACTTTCTGATTGGTTCTAGGCAGAGATGGAAAGGTGTTTTCCTTTTCATTTGCCTCCTACTATCCAATTGTTCTGAAAGAGAATGGAATGGGTGAAGGACCTGAAGAAATAACATTATTTTTGTATAGAGATGCCAAGTAGCTGCAGATTTTTCTAAGCTTCCACCTTGTAATTTTTGTTTGAGATATCAGCATTGCAGCTGTATCCTGTTCTCTTTCCAGCTAAGTAAGATGGTATTAAAATTCACTCCTGCTAAAATCACGGTAGTGGTGTATGTACTTAATTGAGCAAGACTATGCTGCTGTAAATGGCTACAGCATAATTTCAGGATTTTGTTATAGACATCTTTTCATGAAAATCCTTT
>NW_005065180.1:0-780 GCF_000277835.1 Geospiza fortis | reverse complement strand
AGAGCCACTGAGATTCAATGTTTGTCCCACCAAAACCCTGAAAGCACTTTCTGAAGCCCCACTCTGTATCTCTCTGTGTCCAGCTCTGCATCTTCTTGATTTTTAAGAGACAAGAATTATTATTTCACTTCACTGGGCTGCAGGACCCAGGGTTCATCTCCCCAGCACACCTTGGCTGCAGAAACAAATCCCTCTGCAGGAGCAGGAGCCCCAGAGGCTGTGCTGGTCCCTGTTGCCCACCTGGATGAGGTTTCCATGCCAGGGGGCTGCAGAGAACCCACGGGATCCATCCCTGGGGCTCCCAGGGCCCTTGCACAGCTCGGAAGGAGAAGCTCAGCCCATGGTTATGGAGCTGCAGGGCCCATTGCCAGCAGCCACACGTGCTGTGGGGTGCCAGCCGTGCCAGAGGGGTGCCAGCAGCCTGGCAGCGTGCCCCCCGTGGGAAGGGGCTCTGGGTGCAGCAGAGGCAGCTCCTGGTGCTCGCTGCCCCCTGCCCTTGCCCCGAGCACGGCCAGCAGGAGGGGAGGAGATCCCCAGGCAGGGGCAGAGGGAGATGAGAGGGGCAGGGAGCTGTGAGGGGCACAGCAGAGGAGCTGAGGGGGCAGGCAGCTGGGATTGCCAGAGTGCCAGAGGCTTGGAGGGGCCCTTGTGAGCACCGGGACCCCCTGTGCTGCCCAGGGCCCAGCTGAGCACAGGAGCTGCAGGAGGAGGACATGGCTGGGGGAGCCCCAAAAATCCCACTCTTCTACCAGCCCTGCAGTTTCTATTCTAGGCTCCCCA
>NW_005065179.1:0-780 GCF_000277835.1 Geospiza fortis | reverse complement strand
CCTTCCAAATCAGCATATTCTGTGATTTCTAAAGGGTTCTTCCCGAAACATCATCACAGCTGACAAATACTCTGAGTGATAATCCCCTTCAGTGCTCACCTTATCATGATTTTGTTCACTCCATATTTCACCAGTTTGTTTCCAATACACACATGCAAAAGTCAAAATAAACCTGAGATGACTTACAGCTACTGCTTCCCTCTCACCAGACAATTTATTTTTGCTAAAATAGAAAATTACATGGAAAACTAAGGTCAAAGGTACAACAACACTTTGGCAAAGGTAAAAACTAATTTTTTATCCTGTGAGATCTTGTCAGTCAATGAAAATGCAATTCTCTTGTCTTAAAATGAGAATGCAATTCTCATTTTAAGAGCAAAGACCTGCAGCAGAGCTTGATTTGTCAGTGTAAGAATAAGCAACCTTGGAGCTCACAAAGTAATCACATCCACATGGCCTTGGAAGGAACAGTTCTACAGAACTTGAAATAACCTTTTATGGTTTTGAAAAACCTCCTTTAGAATGTAATAAGAAACTGTACCTATTGTATAGGACTAGAAGCATTGTGGAAGAGGGATATGTTAACTCAAATCTGTAGCCATTTCATAGCAGTTTCTGTGTGACACTTTACACCTTGGATTACAGTGGTGTAGCTTCCCTGTGATGTTGAGCTCCAGTTTTCTTTAGCCTATAAACTCCTCTACACACATTTGGAGACCTGATCTTGCATTCCTGGCATACTCACAATAGATGCTTAAAGTCAAAGAGTATTGCAAGTGA
>NW_005065178.1:0-780 GCF_000277835.1 Geospiza fortis | reverse complement strand
TTTTTTATTGCTTTTTATTATACAGATAGTGAATAATGCCACATACTAAAGCTGCATAATTATGGGAAAACAGGAAAAAAAGTCTCCAGTCTAGTGATGGATAGTAGCCTGCAAAGCACAAGTAAAGTTTTTGAGCTTCTGTTGAGTGTATCTGAAGTCCTCCTGTGAGGGCAATCAGTTTCTCATTGTGTGTTTGCTGTTGTGTTGTGGGCCATGGTAGCTCCTCCTGAGCCTTGTAGAAAATCTTCCTGAGAAGCTCTGGCCACCAAAGCTAGTATGCCTTCCAAGCAGTGGTGTGTTGATCTCCTGAAGGGATGTCACTATTTCAGGTAATCAGAACTTGTAACTTAAGCAATCAGTGCTTGCATGTTACCACAGCAATTAAAGAGAGCAAGCAGCAAAAAAGCTGAGAACTGCAATTTTTCATTACCTCAGTCTAAAAGTTCCATTACTTGGTGTGGGTCTACACTGACATGGACAAGTAAGCATTTGCATCGTGCATGTTTTTCGCTTTATTTAACTTATGAGAAACAGTCAAGGCTTACCTTAGCCTTAGAACCAGAGATTCAGTCAGTGGCTTTGTCAGCAAAGTTTATGGCCCTTGGACATCTTGTAGGATCTGATTTACAGGTGCAGTTTGGTATTTGGAATTGGTTCTGGAACTCACAGACATAGAAGTCAGCCTTGTGTGTGTGAGGTTCCACTAGTTTCAGTACCAGAGCTCAAGTGGCTGGTATAGTGCTGTGTAATGAGAGCTTCCCTTGGCTGTGACAAGGTAAT
>NW_005065177.1:0-780 GCF_000277835.1 Geospiza fortis | reverse complement strand
CTGGCCACTGTGTGTCTGCTCATGGGCAGAGACAAATCTAATCTGTCCTCTGTCCTCCAAATAAATTCCCTGGGGTCCTGAAAAGGACAGCAGCACATGGGAATTCTGGAAACATTTCCAGAGGTGAGGCTGTGCTCTGGGTAAAACCATGGGGTGATTTTGTAATGACACCAATGCTCTGAAAGTGAGGGGTGCTCAGCAAACGAGGAAAATAAAGCCAGAAGAGCAAGGAAAGAGCACGAGGATGGGATCAGTGGATGCCATCAGTGATGGGAGAAGTCCAGGTTGGTCAGGAGAGGAGAGATCCAGTTGGAAACTGAGTCAGGAGAAGGAATGCACAACTTACCTGTGGCCAGGACTGATAAAGAAGGTGAATAAGCTCCAAGAATTGCCTGTCTTATTTCCCAGTAGGTAACTGGTGGGAATGAACAGTCTGGGAATTCTCTTGTGTTAGTTTGGAGCCTCTGTAGACAGCAAGGGGTGAGAATGTAAAACTTGTGTAGGTTGAACATGGCCTTGCAGGAGCGTTGGGACAAGAAATGCCACCAGCACTGTCTTCAGAGTGTCCTGGAGTTCCTCAGAGGTGGTTGGGAAGGTGAGGAATAATCTGAGCTTTTTGAGGAGCACACTGGGGCAGTGAGAATCTTGGGGTTTCGTTGGACTTGAGAACACACTGTGGGCTTCCAGCCTTGTGTCTGCCCCTCTGTGTGAAGTGCTGCTTGGGGAGGTTCCCCAGGCTCAAACCGAGGCACAGCCAAGGGAGATACAGGCTAGAATTAA
>NW_005065176.1:0-780 GCF_000277835.1 Geospiza fortis | reverse complement strand
CAATTTTGTATCATCTGCAAACTTTCTGGTGCGCTCTCCTCCATCATCTAGGTGATTAATGAGGATACTAGGCATTATTTAGTAGATGCCAGTATGAACTATAGGGTGCACCACTGGTGACTGGCTTTCAGGCTGGTCTGGATTTCATGTCACTGACCACAGCCCTGTGAGCTTGATGGTTTTCAGTTACACTCACTGTCCACTTACCTAGACTATGCTTCATCTGTTTATAGCTACAAAATGCAGTTGTTTCCTTGTCCTTTGTTAGCAGATCTCAATTCCTATTCAGCAGTAGGCTTGCATTTTCCTTAGCTTTTCTGTTGTGGATATACTTGTGGAAGCTTTTGCTGTTGCCTGTAATCAGATTAAACTCCAGATTGGCTTTAGTTTTTCACAGCCCCGTTCCTGCACGTTCAAGCTGTTTCAGCATTTCTTCTGTCCTTGCTTCCACCTCTTACACTCTTTGTTTTTATGTTTGAGCAGGACCTTAATCATCCGTGGAGGCTGCCTGCCACCTGCATTTGCCTTCCTGATTTTTGGGAATGGACTAATTTTGAGCTTGGAGGAGGTGATCCTTGAAAGGCAAGCAGCTCTTAAACACCTCTTTGCTCCAGGATGATATCCTATGAAGTTTTTTGAAGCAGATCTCCTAACAGGCCAAAGTTGATTCTCTCAAAGTCTAGGGTTGTTATCCTTCTGTTTACCATGTTCCATCTTCTCAGGAGCCTCACTTTTCTCATTTCATGGTCCTGCAGCCAAGGCTGCCCCCAGCCTTCACAT
>NW_005065175.1:0-780 GCF_000277835.1 Geospiza fortis | reverse complement strand
CTACAGCTGGAGAGAACTTTCCAGCTGTTGCTCTTGAGTCAGGGACAGAACACAGACTCCAGTCTTCAGGAGGTGAACAGAAGGTGTTTATTAGAAAGTAGCACGTCTTTTATAACCTGACCCGCTAAGCTGAGACAATTATTCTTGAAAACTAATGGTTTCATAAAAATCTATTTCTGTGTCAGTTTGATGCTGCAAGTTGAATGTGTGCCCAGATTTAACAAGGCAGCAAAATGCATTGCTGATCTTACCAAGGAAAGGAAGTGCCTTGTGATGTGTAAATCTTTGGGCCCCAGTCAAGAGGAGAACTAGGCCCTTTAGTCTGAATCTCAGCTGTATTTCTCTTGAATGGAAACCTTCACAAGTGTCTACAATTCTAGGAGATGTTTACTGAAGGGAAAGGATGGAACACTTGTACAACTGAAATGGCCTAAGGCAGTACTGTTTACATAGGGTTATACTTGCTGAAGGAGGTGATCCTTGATACAAAGGAGGAATGACTGAAGCAGCATGAATTCAGGAAGAAATGCTTGTTCTTATTCTTCATATGATAATAAAATGTCAGGAGAATGTCCTAATCTTTTAACTGTCATCTCACTGTTCTATTAAAAATCTTGCCCTTATATTTTTACTTTTTCTCCAAAGTGTCCTTGGATGACTAACCTTGAGTCCCAAGGGATTTTGATCAGTGAAGACACCCTGATGAGAACCTTGAGAGTTGCTGGGCAATGACTTCCATGCCATAGTTATATGGTCAATGAGGCCATGTAAAACAGGAGC
>NW_005065174.1:0-780 GCF_000277835.1 Geospiza fortis | reverse complement strand
CCCCCCCCAAAAAAAAAAGCTGTAAAAGAGAGCTGTAGTAATACCACACTTACAAAAAGAAACAGTAAAAATAACATTAGATGCTCTTATTGAGGTGGGGTAACAGAGTAACTCAATAAGTTGTGCTTTAAGTCCTCCCCAGAAAAAAGGCTTAGCTAGGTAACAAGTTCTACCTGCTGACAATTATTACAGCTCTGTTTACACTAATGAGCCCCAGATGTGTAATTGGTGGGGGAGAGAAGCTAATGCACACAGATAGGAAGACTTTAAAAGAGGGAAAAGTAGAAGAAGGCCATGTCTGTAGAGATTTTAGTAAGATAAGCTATAGCATCTAGGAAACTTGTATTTTCTTGTAGCCTTGAATTCCAGTCAGGTAAGTTGATTTCAAAGGAGCTTGTTGAAAAAAATTATTTTTGATGTGTTCAACTCTAATGCTCTGAGGTGGATACTGACTATCTTTTCTTCAATTTTCTGGAAAATTGAAGACCTATGGAAAAGCTGAAGACCTATTTTCTTGATAGGTAGGTTTACTCAGAGCTAAGGTAATGATCTACTAGTAAGCAAGACCTATGTTTGCTTTTATTGTAATGACTTTGTTCCTTTATTTCTGATTAGCTATTGCTTGGTAAAAGCATAGTCAAAACCTAAACCCTGAGAGGAAACACTTACAAATCCATAATTCTTTCCTGTAATTCTGTGTTTCTGTGTGACATGAGCACTACAGTGGTGGCTCTCAAGAGCTGCATAGTAGCAGTTATGGTAAAGTTGAAAAGTATCTTA
>NW_005065173.1:0-780 GCF_000277835.1 Geospiza fortis | reverse complement strand
GTAACAGTCCCTCAAAGAATGAGCTTTTATTTTATTCTATTCCTATAATGCCTGTCTTTCAGTCTCCTGCCCTCATCCTCTTCTGTATTAACACTTTCTTTTACCTGTGGACAATTAGTATCCCATCAGCATCCCAGAAGTAATGACTCTATCTATTTAAATGCAAGTTACCAGGAAAGAGAGAAAGTAGAAATATCTCAAATCTGAATGTAGACAAAGTTCATTCATGTCTCTCCTTCAGTTCTTTTTGCAGTACTGCAAGTGATCGTCTTCATTTCAGCAGGCTCCCACTCAACACTTCCTCCATGCATCCCTATTTTCTCTAGCTAAAAAAAATATTTCCCATCTGACACCTTATTAAATGCTTTGCTGAAGCTCAGATAAATTATATCTACCATGTTTCCTTTGTCTAAAAATCTTTTATCTCTTAAAAATCCTATCAAGTTAGTCTAAAACAACCTACCATTAGCAAACCCAAACCCTCTGGTAATATTTGAGTCCATTCCCAGTTTATCTCAATGACTTAAATTACTTCTTTCTTTCAAAATTTGTTCCTAAGCCTTGAGACATTTGAGATCAGACTAACTTTTAATTGTGAGATCTCTTTTCTTCTCTCACTGAACTGGAGATACTGCCTTTTACTATTTTCTAATCCCATGAGTAGATAGCTCATCATGAATACCTGCAAGTTCCTGTAGTTTCACGTGCCAGCTCTGTCTGAATTCAGAATAGGATTACCCAGGTCCTCACCACTGGAGACAATTAAGCTCTTACATTTTT
>NW_005065172.1:0-780 GCF_000277835.1 Geospiza fortis | reverse complement strand
GAGAGAAACAGAAAAGAGGAAAGAGAGGTATCAGTCAAGAACTGAAGTGTTTTGAGCTGTGCTACCATCCTGCACATCCTACCCTTTTTCTGGTTAGGATTTATAGGCATACTAGCCATTTTGTACTGCTTCTGCATGGTGACTGGCAAAATGTTTCTAGGATGAAGATATCCTTCTTCTTGAGTAAAGACATCCTTATTTTGGATTCAGGTATGCTTAGAGATAAGCAAAGCTGAGGCAGTATAGCTGTGTGTGTAAAAGATCCTGGAGCGGGGCTTAGGATGAGGTTGGGCCTTCAAACGGAATTGCAGCGAATGGCAGACATGCACTCCTCATTTTCCTACCTTTGGAAGACACAGAACCTTACAAGTACTGATCGGTGCATTGGCTAGGGACCAAACAGATGCAAATACAATGTTCTTAAATGGCATTGTATCATATTGTACACATTAGAGGGACTAAGGACTTCTTAGGATATCTTAGCAATGATTTTGCAACCTCAGTGGAACAGAAACAGAGAAAAAAGTTACTGAATGGTGACTACAAGAGAGATTTAAGCCTGTAGATCCTATTTCCTTCTTTCTACCACCATCTCCACTCCTCACCTCCTGCCCCTTTATTTTATTTTATAAATGTGGAGAAGTGTTTTATAAGTGGAGAGGTAATGGGAGAATCTTTCTCTGTCAACAGCAATTTTTCCCTGTGTTTTTGTTCAAGAAAGCACCAGGCTTTGACTCCCAGTGGGGGGAGATGGTTCTCTGTGGCTTTAAGCAAGGGTTT
>NW_005065171.1:368-781 GCF_000277835.1 Geospiza fortis | reverse complement strand
GGGATTTGGAATTTTCCATGTGGGGATCTGGAGAATTTGCAGCAGTGGTTCCTTCACCGATCTCGCCAAAAATTAACAGTTCTGGGAATTTTTGGAATTTTGGGATGGTTTGGGTTGGAGAGGATTTCAGCCCCAATCCCAGGGACAATCCCAGATTAGCCCAACCTGGCCTTGGACACTTCCACTTTATTTTCCTCCCAAACCCCCTCTTTCCCCATTTTTCCATTTCCCTCCCAAACTCCCATTTTTTCCCCATTTTTCCCCAATTTTTTCCCCATTTTCCCTTCCCAAACCCCCATTTTTCCCCCAAACCCCCATTTTTCCCCCAAACCCCCTTTTTTTCCCCTAAACCCCATTTTTCCCCCAAACCCAATTTTCCTCCTATTTTTCCCCATTTTCCCTTCCCACACCCC
>NW_005065171.1:0-333 GCF_000277835.1 Geospiza fortis | reverse complement strand
TTTTCCCCATTTTCCCTTCCCAGACCCCCTTTTTTTTTCCCCAAACCCCCATTTTTTCCCCCCAAAGTTGCGGTTTTTTCCCCCAAAACCCTCTTTTTTTCCATCCAAATCCCCATTTTAACCCCATTTTTCTCCCATTTTTCCCCATTTTCCCTTCCCAAACCCCCATTTTTTTCCCCCAAACCCCATTTTTCCTGCTATTTTCCCCATTTTCCCTTCCTAACCCCCATTTTTCCCCCAAACTCTTGGTTTTTTTCCCTGAACCCCCATTTTTCCCAATTTTCCCCCATATTCCCTTCCTAAAATCCCATTTTTTCCCCCAAACCCCCATTT
>NW_005065170.1:0-781 GCF_000277835.1 Geospiza fortis | reverse complement strand
AAAAAATCCAATCAGAAACATAAAACATTATGGACTATGTATTATTTTTATCACCAAGAATTCCCCACATAAAAGGCACAGAGGAAACCACAATTCAGATGTGGGAAAACAGAGGGACTGTAAAAGTGAAATGGAGTTCCGGCAAATGATCATGTGTGGAACATGGATTCACAGACCAACAAAACCAAACACCCCAGCAGCAGCAGCAAACCCCAACAGTGCATGTTCCAACTGAAGCACAGGGGTTTGTGTATATTCATCCTGTCAGCTGGTACACTTACCTGCCAAGGCTGCTCAACTTCTTCTTTCACATCTTAAACCACAAAATCCCCCAGTCCTTTCACAGGAATCACTTAACCAAATGAAGACAGACCAGAAATGTTATTTTCACAGTTCACATTAACATCAAGTTCTGTGCCTAAGATACACCACCTTTAAATATAAAGAACAAGCCAGCAAGTGCATAAACCTGGTGTTTGAAGAAGTGATAACAAGACAGGAAACTCAAGCCCATGGTTAGCACAAAAACCCATGATTAATATAACACAAATACAGATGGTCAAGGACATAGCTTGCCAGTTTTGGGATGCAGTAAGCTGGCATTATTAAACCAAAAATGATTTCTAACAAAAATTATGCTTCCCAGAATTGAATACCACTTGGGGTGGACACTCCTGATCTCTACATAATATTTCAGGAGTTCAATTGGCACCAACCTGTTTTTCTAGATATAAGCAGGGAAGAAGTTCAGTTCCTGATAATACGCAGTTCTGTAACTTCA
>NW_005065169.1:0-781 GCF_000277835.1 Geospiza fortis | reverse complement strand
TTCAGTTATCAGTCTCTAAACCCTCCTGGCCTGAAATTGTGTTTGTGCTTGTTCCCATCAACAATTCCTGTCAGTTGTGAGAAGGAGACCTAGAGCAAATACATCATTAAAGAGCTGGAGAGGAAAGGGCAGCCACAGTGACTTCAGTGCTGGCATTTATCAACTTCCAAGCTTCTCCTTTGGAATATTAATGGTTCCTTAACATACAGTTTAGAGTGGAATTACCTCTGTACATTGAATGCTTGCAGAACATGCCATAAATATTCCATGGAGCAGAATGGATTCATAGAGTGCAATATTTATCTCTGAAGGGGAAAATCTTAGCCAGGTATCACTGAGTGGTAACAGACTCCAGGGTTTTCACAGTCTCTTGCTCTTAGCCTTTATGTGATGGTTTTACTTTGGAAGAGTATTTTGCACTTTCTGTATCCAGAAAGAAAATGATGAACAGCTTGGCTCCTGTGGGACTGGAAGGAGGATGTCAGTGGTGGATTACAGGTTGTAAGGGAACTGTGGGTGACTACAAACAGTTTTTCACTGAGCAAAGTCAGGCTCTCCTTAAAGGAAGGATAAATCTTGTTCATTGGAACAGAACATAATTGTTCCATCGAACTGGTGCTGCAGTGCTTTAAACAGCTCGGGGGAAGGAGAGGTTTCTGTCCAGCCACACATTCCCACCAGGATCTGGCAGGGGAGGGGAAAAACCAGCAGAGGTGGAGATCTGTGAGGGAGGAGAATTGCTGAGCTTCCTGCAGCTTGAGGTACAAACAAACAAAAAAAA
>NW_005065168.1:0-781 GCF_000277835.1 Geospiza fortis | reverse complement strand
TTAAAAATTCACATTTGAGGTCATGTCGTTCCACCTGCACATTTCAGATGACACTGCAGAACCCAGACAAACCAGTTTCACCAATACTCCCAGAATAATCAACTTCCTATTACACAATGTACACCAGAAGAAGGAACTGTCACCAATTCTTTTCTGCAACTTTGTCATCCTTTTACTGAGGTAAAATTTCTTATACAGGACATCTTGTAGACTATTTCTGCAGAAAATTAAATTTCACATCTCCCATAAAAACCCTGCCAGGGGAACCTAAGTGCGTTCTCAGACATTTTAGTAACGACAGTGAGATCTAATAATGCAATTAAAAGAAATTAAAATAAGCTGGTTTGCTTGGAGGCAATTCAGGCAGCCTAAGCAGTCTAGATTCATTAGATTTAAAAGCGAAATGTAACTAAGTCAGATAATGAGAATGAAACACAAAAACCCAAACAGTTGTGTGATACACTCATGGAGTAGACAGGCTCTTGGAAGTATCAACACAAATTCAGTAATATGGGAGGTCAGCAACATAAGGCCTTTTCAGGCCTGTCACAACATTAGTTACCTTTGTAGTGTGTATTTGCATTTAGGTGGTGTTCAGAAACAGTTAATGTCAGTTGCAATTCAAGGTGTATGCAAACCAAGTAGGAATACTTTTCCTATGGTTAACATATTTCAGAAACACCTCTAAGTTGTAAACACACATGTAAAAATATCACTCACTTTATAGATGCTTCATTTGAAGCACTGCCTTTTTTGTTTATCTTAGATTATTTTTTTAAAA
>NW_005065167.1:0-781 GCF_000277835.1 Geospiza fortis | reverse complement strand
GGGGAGTGAGTGAGCAGCTGTGTGGGTTTTAGCTGCCTACTGGGCTTAACCCAGTACAAATAAGTAAAATTTACTGCCATACAACTTTAAACAGTTTAGCAATTCTAAACACAGGCATTCCACAGCTGCCATCAGAACTTAAAGGAACAAAACCACCACACACTAATCTCAACATAAGCAAGTCTGTGTCTCTGAGTATTTTTACGGAGAACTCCAGTCTTGAGTGCTACAAGCTCCTCACACACATCTTTCTAATGGAGAAACTCCAAGGTACACAGAACAGGACTTAAAATTAATGCCACATCACATTCGTTTTTGAAGTGTTGTAAAAGTACTTCCAAAATGCATTAACCTAGGTCCTCTCCAGTATTTCCTTAACAGACTAACAATAAGAATCTACATTTGGTAATACAGATGCAAAACGTGTCAGAATTTATGTCAATACACAACTGGAGCAAAATTCTGCAAGTAGGTCTGTGGATAAATATGTCAGCAAACAAAAGGTGTCTGAATAGTGTGTTTTGCATAGCTGCAAAGCAAGGTTGTAAAACAAATCTAATCACCTTGGGTATTCTTTCACCACAAAAATGCTCGGAATTCATAACAGAAGGAATACCTGGGACTTGAAGATACTTGGGAATGGCTCAGCTAAATGAAACATGCTTCAGCTGACAAGAACAGATTGAACAGCTTAGACTTGGACCAGCTTTGCACTGGTGGTTCGACTAGATGACCTACAGGGGTCCCTTCATCAGCATCTTAGGTCCTTTCATAGTTATCC
>NW_005065166.1:0-781 GCF_000277835.1 Geospiza fortis | reverse complement strand
TGTGTGTGTGTGGTGTCCGGACATTGTTTCGTTGTATAGTTAATGCATTGTGTGGTTAATGTTAGTGTATTTGTAATCGTGCGAGTGCATGGTGTACAAAAGAGAGTATATCTGTAGTGCAGAAGATTTTCTATCCGTGACTGAAGTGGCCGAGTAAGGCCCGAGGCACCAGCCGGGGCAAGCTGTGGGGGTAGGGAGCACCTGGAAGAGAAGTAGAGCAAGTAGTAGAAAAGAGTAGGTGAAGACGTTCATTGAATAAAGGTGGTGAATTGTAGTGTAAATTGTGCACACTTTTACTGTAGTTAGAGGAACTCAAGGGGTTCCTCTGCCCCAGTAGTTTAGACTCGACCCCTAGGAGTTTGTGAATCCTGTGAATTATTAGATAGAAGAGACGAACGAGTTCATTTAGAGGCGCTTTATCAGACTTCAGCTAGTACTATACTAAGTCTAGACTAAGAACAACCTGCTGTAGAAGATTTAGAGTTCCCTGTAATAAACAGAATAGCCTGCCTCTGTGGGCAATTCCTGAGAGCCTTTGCTGCATCAAGAGGTATTATTGCAGTGCAGAGTTTGTGAGACACGCTACTATTGCTGTTCTAATAAGCGTCAGGGCATATGCCCCGAGTGTAAATTAAAGTTTCCTGATCAAGCTGATTCAGAACCTAAGATCATAAAGCTTGTGTGTGAAAAATCACATCTGATACCTGCCACCTGAAGTTGTGTGTAGGAGGAAGACTAGGAAACTACTGTGAAACTCTGTGAAGAGAGGTTTGGGTAGAAG
>NW_005065165.1:0-781 GCF_000277835.1 Geospiza fortis | reverse complement strand
TTTTTTTTTTTTCCTCTTTTGCTTGTATTACTGACCATTTCTGCCATACTTCCTGAGGTGATGATGCTGGGATGTTGTTTCTTTTCCATACATGTACTTAGATCCTGCAGCTTTTCAGCTGAGTGAACAGCGAGGTGATGCCCATGTAGGAGGGGTTTCAGGTAATAGGAAAATAAATAAAATGTTGCAATTGCTGTACTGTCCATCAACTTTTCTGCCATACTTTTGATCCTGTGTGCTGTTCTGGAGAGGTCTCTATAAAGTGGTGCAGCATGAACAGAAATTGAGAAAATCCAGCAACAGCAATTTCTATGGACTATCTGCTATTTCCACAAGGGCACTTGCCATGTCATGGCTACTACATCAGGATGTTTTTGCTTGCTTTTAGGTGTGAAAGATATGTGCAGTTGTTGCTCAGCATCTGAACACTGACTTCTGGAGGGCTTCTGCCCAGCCTCACCAGCTAACTTTAGGTGATAATGGCGCAAACTGTTACTTTCAGTACCTTGAGCAATATTGGAGCTGTAGTGATAATGGTTAGGACCTAAGTAAAAAAAGAAACGAGGAGAAAATGAATGTTTTTTAAACAAGCAATAGGAAAACCCTGTTCTGTGTTTCTATTGCATGTAGCATGCAGGGAGGCTGGGGTGAAGACAGGAGCCCACAGGTATCACTCTGAGAGCAGACACTACATGTTCTGAAACGAACATGCCCTTTGACTAGAGTGTGTCTGCTTAGGTGTGGAAAGGGAAGGGGTTTAATGAATTGAAAGCAGAAGGTT
>NW_005065164.1:0-781 GCF_000277835.1 Geospiza fortis | reverse complement strand
TTATCAGAGAATGTGAATGCCACAATCCACCTTCCTCACATGTGCACGTTTATATTTCTTTTACTAGTAGAAACCCATCCTGATGCATCAGAGACATCAGACAATTGGTGCTGCCGCTCTTCTTGTGAGTGCCTTGTATGTCTTATTTGTGTGGCCATAGAAATAGAAATATATAGAAAATATGTAGAAATATATATTGCACATGGCATATAGCAGACTCCCTGTCTGGAATATGTGCTCCCCTTGCTGATGGAGAGACCAGGGACCAAGCTAGACTGGGGTGAACCTGGGTCCAGTTGCCTTCCAAAGGAGGTCCAGAAGATGAGGAAGAAGGGATCCAAGAGGTTCCCAAGCTTATCTGATAGGTTGATAAGAGTCACAATGTAAAGGTTTATAAGAGTGACCAAACAAACCACAGAGACTGTCCGCTACAGATTTCTCCAGACTTTTACAGACCACAATTGTATGAGGTGTGAGAGAGGATGAGACTGGGTCACAGTGGCTCTAAACAAAATATTCATCAGGAACCTTCAGATATTCCAGAGGCTGCTCTAAATTGAGCAATACATCAAAAGGGGATGCCCATTTGATCCCTGAGGAGAAACTTACTAAGGAAGTGTTTGCTGTTGAGATGAGAAGATAATGGAAGTAGGTCAGGTTAAAGCAGCAATCTAGTAAATTGTTATCTCAAATACTCATTTATCCCAATTAAGTTAAAGCATTAGGTTAGGAATTAGTTTTTTTGGTCTCCCTCTCTTCCCTATGGAGAAAATAAAAAAAA
>NW_005065163.1:0-781 GCF_000277835.1 Geospiza fortis | reverse complement strand
GCAGGGACACCTTGCACTGGAGTTAATGGTGAGCTTTTGAAATTTGTAACCTGTCCTAGATTTTTAAAGGAATGTGGATGTTGCTCCTCTCAGTGTTGCAACGTTTAAGTGATTTATTTACCATCATCTGTTTTTCAGAAGTACTTGATGTATTTGTACAGATTTTTATCAAGACTTAAGGTGAACATAAGTCACTTGAGAAAATGCAGCTTAGTCATCTAAACTAGCAAGGGCTGGATTTGTAAAGGCATTTCAGAGTCAATACATTTCTCATTGTGTTTTCAGGGGCCTTCATCAGAGCTCCTTCTGAAAAACTAATTTAAAAAATGCATCTGAAATATGGACATTTAGGCCTTTTGATGTCCTTAGAAACTGGACCCTAAGTGGAAAATTGCTCTAATTTCCACTTGCATTTAATTTGCATGAAAAGCATTTATTTTGGTGTAAGAAGAGATCTAGACTTTTGAGCTTCCTCTGTGTATCTGTATATTTATTTTTCTTTTTTTACTAAGAGGGAGATTGTTTATTTCAGTAGTGGCAAGTTTCTTCCAAGTGTATGACCATGGCCAAATATTAATAACTGTGTATAACTGTAATCCTCAGTGTGTTGTTTTGGGTGAGACACAGGGAAAGAAGATACTGCTTTTCTGTTTTGCCAGCTCTCTGTGTTTTCACTTGCCTTTCAGAGGATCCCAGTCTTAAACCAGACTTAATTTCCTTGGCAGTACAACAGCTGGAATGATGGAGGTTGCTGCTTAAGTCAATAAAAAGTAATTTTTGT
>NW_005065162.1:596-781 GCF_000277835.1 Geospiza fortis | reverse complement strand
CTTATGTCCATAGGGACTGCTACAATGCACTTCTAGATGAAATCACATTTTTTTACAGATGGTTCAGGGAAGTCAAAAAAATCTGTGATTGCTTGGCAAAATCCAGAGACAAAAAAATGGGAATTGGATATTGAAGAAGTAGATGGTTCTTCACAAATAATAGAGTTAACGGCAGGGGTGGGGAT
>NW_005065162.1:0-557 GCF_000277835.1 Geospiza fortis | reverse complement strand
ATTCTATGTTGCAGGTGTAGTGGAGAGAGGAGAAGGGTCTCTGCTAAAAGAGGTTTCCAATGGTCAGCTATAGGGTTTGCTCAAGAAATTAATCTTCCTTCTTTCTATTTGACAGGAACCTTACTTTATAATACACATTCATTCACATTCTGCACTCCCAGGTTTCCTAGCAGAAGGCAATGCTGTGGCTGATTTGTTAGACATGCCAATACAAAATACACTTCCCAATGTCATTGAACAAGCCAGAATGAGCCATGCTTTCTATCATCAAAATGCACCTGTCTTAGTAAGAATGTTTAACATCTCTCAGAATGAGGCAAAAGCAATTGTTCATTCATGTCCAGATTGCCAAAAATTGGCCATACCAGCAATAGCAACTGGGGTTAACCCTCAAGGCTTAAATAGCCTGCAGATATGGCAAACTGACATAACTCATTATCAGTAATTTGCACAGTTCAAACATATACAGTTATCAATAGATACATTCTCAGGGGCAATTTTGGCTTCCGCACATCAAGGAGAAAAGAGTTGAGATGTAATTAAACATTTCTTACAAG
>NW_005065161.1:0-781 GCF_000277835.1 Geospiza fortis | reverse complement strand
AAAAAAAACAGATTTCAAACAGCTTTCATGGTAATTAAGAAGAAAATAATACCTTCTGCTACATTGCAGTCCATAATAGCCACCCCATTAGTTACTCTAGATTATCTCCTGGCTTTTAGTGCTCGCTTCCAGTTATAATGGGCACTTGTGTTCTAAAGGAATTTCATTAATGTTTTGCCCAGAGTACACATGGAGTTAATCAACAGGCCATTTAGGTGACCACAAAGTGCAAGTCCTGCAGATACAGCCACCTCAGAGTGTGATAAATGAAGGAAAATGTTAGAGGAATAGTACTTCAGAAGCAATCCATATGAGAGAAAAATTTCTCATTCTCTCTGCATTAAGATCATGGCTTCTCTTTACCTTAGTGTATGTCATACCTAGATAGGTACCTAATCAGAGATGACAATCTTTTCATTATTAAACTGCTCCTCTGTTCAGTTACATAAAATGTTATTTTCAATCTGAATTTTTATTTTTCCTCATCTTCCCTCTGAATCATCTGCACATCTGAAATGAAAACTATCAGGCCACTTTTTTAAGCTACCTGCTTCATGAAAATTTAGCTTTCTGTTACCCCACATAGTTCACATGAAAGTGCCAGAGTGAAAGAAATACCTGTGGAAAAATCTGTGGGGGGCATTTGAATTCATCCAGTTCTGACATTCTATTCAATGGATGGACTAGGGTAGTGGTTAAATGTCCAGCTCTTTTCCTAGATCAACAGGACAAGGCATACCCTTTGATCAGCCTGTGTTGTCATCTTATTGTGAAAGTTCCA
>NW_005065160.1:0-781 GCF_000277835.1 Geospiza fortis | reverse complement strand
CTCTGTGCCTCAAACACAGCACATGCCCCACAAAGCAAGTACCACTATCACAAGTAGATGTGGCCCCAGAAGTCCCTCCAGCCCTAGGTCTGGAAACTGGCATCCTGTTTCTGGAATCTAACATGGTCAGGGGTGAATAACTACAGGAAGAAATAAGTTGATCCTATAGAAGAGAAACTGTCCAAATGAAACCCCAGAAATATGTAAATATCCTTTCTAGTGGTGTAGAAGAGCTGAGAGCTAATATAGGTCTCCTCCTACTGCTCTTCATAGAAGAAATTTTAGCTATATCACTTTTATAATCAATGGCCCTGGGCTGAATGTGAGACCACCTGCAGTACAAAACTACCAACAGAGGCTTAAGTATTTCAGACAGGGTAGAAGGATAGGTGTTGAATGACTTGAACGGAAACCTCAGAAGAACGTGCAGATTGTGATATAAGAGCAGAGGTGAAAATATGGTTTATGAAGTGGAGTCACTCCTTCCTGGTGTTTGGGGTTGGGTTATAATTTAAATACCACAGGCTATTGAATAACTTGTCTCTCTGGTGTTGACCTTGTTGAACCTCATACAACTGGACTCAGCACATTGATCCAGCCTGTCCAGATCTTTGTGCACAGCCTTTCTATCCTCTAACAAATCAACATTCCGGCCCACCTTGGCATTGTCTGCAAATTTACTGAGGGTGCAACTCTACCATCTCATTCAGATTAGCAATAAACATGTTGAGCAGCACTGGCCCAAATACTGATTCCTGGGGAACACCACTGGTGACTGGCC
>NW_005065159.1:0-781 GCF_000277835.1 Geospiza fortis | reverse complement strand
TGGGTTTATTTATCATTATTTAACTCTAATTTGACTGGTAATAAATGAAACTATTTTACCCCAAGTTGAGACTGTTTTGCCCATAATGGTAACAGATGAATGGTACTTCCCTGCCATTATCTTGACCCATGAGCCTTTTGTTGTATTTCTCTCCCATGTCTAGCTGAGGAGTAGAGAGATGGAGCAGCTTGGAAGGACACTTGATGTCTAGCCAAGGTCAATCCACTACAATAACTAATTTCTCATCCTTCATAGATTCTCCTAAAATATAGATATTTTCCATACTGTTACATGGGCCTGTCAGGTGTGCATATACATTTGATATTGAGTGTGAAATGTGCCTGTAGGTTGGAACATCTGATTTCATAGATCACTGTTACCAGAGTGAGCTTTTTGTGACAAGCTATTAATCTCTGAAAGACTTTCTCCAAATGCAGAGAGATACTTTCAGTGACAATTGTTACTCTTGGTTCAAAATCTTGCTCAGACAGAAAATAGGATGCTGTCAGACATTTAAAAGATTTTGACTCTTTCCATAAGCAAAGTTACAGTAAATGTCCTGTATGACACAAAGGCTGGACTACTGAAATTAAAAGCATTGATATTTATTCATCTCATGCTCAATATGGGATTGTAGAAGAAAATATACAGGGACACCTCATAACAGCCTTTTAATACTTAGAGGTTGTTTATAAGAAAGATGGGGACTAACTTTTTACTTGAGCCTGTAGTGATAGGACGAGGGCTTAATAGCTTTAAACTAAAAGAGGGTAGATTCAGA
>NW_005065158.1:605-781 GCF_000277835.1 Geospiza fortis | reverse complement strand
TGCAGCACCAATGAGAACATTGTGCATTGTGAAGCCCCATGGAACGAGGGAGTCCATTGTCACATTTTGGAGCCCCATGGAACCAAGGAGACCCGTGTGACAGTGCAGGGCCTGGTGTAACCAAGAGGCCATTGTGACACTGAGGGGCCCCATGGAACCAAGGACATCTTTGCAGA
>NW_005065158.1:0-352 GCF_000277835.1 Geospiza fortis | reverse complement strand
AAGAAGGCCAAAGGCTCCTGGCCTGGATCAGGAATGGTGTGGCCAGCAGGAGCAGAGCTGCTGTGCCAGCACTGATCTGCCCCCAGCTCTGCACACAGACATTGCTGCTGCAGCTCCAGAGAAGGCAACAAAAGGGCATCTCTGCAGAAAACTCTGCTGGGACAACCTTTAGCTCCTTTAAAGCCACTGAGAGCGCAGCCCCTCATTGACACAGTCTGTGGCCACAGGGAAGGTGGAGAGAAACAAAACGAGAACTGGTACAAATGGTTGTTTTATTTTGGACAATATGAATACCAAATACAAATGAGAAAATACCACCAAAACAAAACCAACAAGAAGTATCAAAGATGAC
>NW_005065157.1:0-781 GCF_000277835.1 Geospiza fortis | reverse complement strand
TTTTTTATTAGTTTTCAGAAATCATATTTAAATGTAAACCCAAGTGTAATGCTCTATTTCTTATGAGAACTTGAACACATTTCATATCTTTAGAAATGAAAGCGTTTTTGCATGTCATAAATATTTCTTGATACTTTTTTTAGGGAGGAAGTAGGATGGTAGGGGTGGTGAATGGAAGAATTCTTCAGGAAAGTATCAGTTTTGTAGACATTATGACAACAGAAGAGAAGGAAAACATTAATCTATTTCAGTTTTAGGGTTGTTGTTTTATGAACAATACTATATAGATGTTACTTATGTATGATAGACCCTTAGATCATGGCATTTATTCAGGTGGATGTGGAGTTGACCAAAGCTAAGGGTAGGGCACTTCAGTTTTGGTTGTGAGTTCTGCATTCCTACAAACTTTATTAGATCTTGCAGGCCTGTTAAAGTCATATGAAATGAGACATGTTTCTGAAGTGATAGACACATCAATCTTTAGTCCCAATAAAGGGAATCAGTTACAAAAGACTAATGTGAAAAAAGTATCCTTAGCAAGTGTTGAAAACAGTAGAACAAGCACAGTTCATTTCTGGTCTAACTTCTATCGTCACTTAGTCTTTCATTTTTGAAATGAAACCCTACTCATTTTTCCAATGGTTTTCAGAAAAGGTTACAAGTTAAAGCAATACACTTGCCTAAGACTCTTGTTGAACCAGCACTGCATATGATGTATTGCAAGTCATGAATCATTTGAAGCATAAACCAGAAAAAAATTCCTTTTCTTCTTTTTTTTTTT
>NW_005065156.1:0-782 GCF_000277835.1 Geospiza fortis | reverse complement strand
TTTGTGGTCCAGGAAAGCATTCTGGGTGGAAACTTGCATTGCATCTGTGTCTTGCAGTAAGTTTGACAAAACTTGAACTTGACACATAACCCCTCTTGGTCAAACATGAGCAAACTTTGATCAATCTTTTGTATAACTTTTTGTAGCAGCTTCCACTAGAAAACCATAGAAAAAGAAATGGCAGCTGAGGGTGTTAATGACCAAATAATTGATGATCTGTGATTGAGATTATGATGGAGACTTCATAAACTTCCAAGCATTGTGGGTTAGATAAATTTGTTACAGAAATATGTCTATCTGTGAAGGTGTAAACCTGTGTGTAAGTGTGGATACAGATGCTGGTATCCCAGTGCCTTTTCCTCGACCTTACTCTCGTGTCCTGCCATGATACTGTGAACTAAGTATATTCTTCTCCACGCCTGCTTAGTGTGGCAGGTACTTCCAGACAACGTGGTGTCCCACAAGAATATCTCACAGAAAGGGATTTTCTACAGTCATTATCCCACTAGGACAAAAAGACATAGATGCCAGGTGGAAGGAAGGTTATCAGGGACAGGCTGCTTTTCCCACCTGCCTCTCCTGTAATAGCCATGTCCATTTGCACTCCAGAGGGAGAAGGCAGTAATATCCATACACTCCTGCTATACCTCTTGCTCACCCACCAACAGCTCTCTCCTTTGGTCAGTGTTGCTTTTCTTTGGATTCATGGCTTCCAAAGCAGATAGGTGTGAGGAAGATTTGTGTTGTGTAGGAGGCTGAGATCCCAGTGTAGTTTTGAAGAC
>NW_005065155.1:0-782 GCF_000277835.1 Geospiza fortis | reverse complement strand
TTTTTTGCAGGATTGGAATAATTTCTAATGTCAATAATATAACAGAAATATTACTTGTTGAAATAACAGAAATGGTATGTAGAAAGTTTTATTTTACTTTTAAAGAAATGAGTAAGTGCATTAAATGGTCACAGCTCTAACTTGTAGGGTCTGACCAGTTTGATTTATGTTCTGAAAGTCACAAATTTTAGTGACCCACTAAATTTCACAATAATGTATTAGAATCCCTGTTGTCTAAAAAGAAATCATCACTTGAATGGACTCTTGTGGGTTGTGGGGGTCTCTTTTAAACATCTTCTCACTGGTCAAATACAACCTCTCCTTCAGAAATGAAGGGATGACAGAATATTATTTGTTCTTATTTTCGTGCTTTTGTTCCTGATTTATGTGGATACAGCATTCCAAACATGAATCGATAAGAACATTTTTGGCAAAATCTTATGTTTTTTTCATTTTGTGAATGTCAGTTGCAAGAAAAATTTAAATGTTAATAGAATTTAACCTCTGATACTATGGCTTTTCAGTAATGAGGTAGAGAAAGTAACTTTGGGTAGATACTTCTTTCCCATCAGCTGCTGAGAAGCAAAGCATGCTCTGCTTCTTTCACTTCTTGCATGTAACACATATAAATTGCTATTGAAAGACACTGATAATTTATGTATTTTTTAATTGAGGAATATGTGCCCAAATTACTTTACATTCTGGAAAAAATCAATCAATCTGTAAAAAAATAATATGACAATGGTCAGTTGGATTTAATGTTGACGTAAACATTAAAGTCC
>NW_005065154.1:0-782 GCF_000277835.1 Geospiza fortis | reverse complement strand
AAAGTCCAAGGCAAGTAAGTGAGACTTGGGTCTCAATTCTTCTTCAAGATTTTCTACTTGTGGGGGGAGCATATAAATCACTTTGAAGATGTAAGGACTATGTCTCAGCAAATAATGTAAAATAAGCATTACTATCAGAGCAGTGTGACTTCTACAGCCCTTACAGCTATCTGAAGTTGACCATTTGCCATATTGGAGTCCTCTCTTCCTTGTTTATTTGTCACAGTAAATAATTGAACCAAAGAAGTTATATCATTTTCTCTCTTGGACTAAATGAATGGATAATCCTCATTTGCATTTGGCAGGCTAACACAGACCATTCACAAGTCTTGACAGAAATTGCATATAATGGTCTCTGTTTTGTTCACCTCCACTGTCCAAATGTTGAAAGTGTCTCTACACATCACACTCTTTTACTGAAAAACAAAAGCTAAGCTGGAACTGAGGTTTCACATCTATGCAGCATCTCAGTGCTCTGCTATACAACAGCTCATTCCCCAAGAGACAGAACTGATGAAGCTGGTTCCCTACAGATTTTTGCCACTAACATATATACACTTTTTCACCATTTACATTAGCTCTGTTCCCATCCAGAAATGCTGACTGACCAGGTGGGGCTCATCATTAAAAACACACATTTGGAGAGCTCCCTTGGTAAAATCACTGATTTGAATATTCCTTGATTACTTAACTGCCAGTGTTTATAAAACTTGCAGAAAGCTTTGATAGTCTACTACCTCTCTTTTAAATTTGGTTAAACACTGTCAATAGTCTCAAAAGGT
>NW_005065153.1:0-782 GCF_000277835.1 Geospiza fortis | reverse complement strand
AATCTCAAATGAAATATTGAAAGAAAAAAGAAATGGACACATGACCTAATCAATCAAAACCCTGTTAATGCCTCCCATCTCCCAGCAGTGAAATCAATAACAGTTCCAGATGGAGGTACAAAAAGAATATTAAAAGAGAAAGACAAGTGCTCTCTTCACATTTGAATTCACCTGCACAGGAGCTGGAAGAAGCAGTTAAGAGGATCATGTTGGATAGCATTAGAGACACAGACACCAAATCAGCAGGACAGTGACATGGAAGACAGATTAATTTTATTTGTTTTCCCACTTGATTTCCAGAAGTTCAAAGCACTCAGTAATATAACAGCATTTCCTTAGAAGTTACTGATCAGAGATTAACTAGCAGTTCCAGCTAGGACAAGGCTAAATGAAAAATAGGTGCAAGCATAACAAGGTTAATGTAAGTTTTGGTTGCAAGTTAACAAAAAGCATTTTGACACAAAAGGAAGCACTTCCACTTGGTCTAAAAATATCCTAGGCAAGATGTGCTATATTGCATATAGCTACTGTCTGGGTTATGCATACTACAGATTCAGTTTTCTTCTCTGGTGTACACAAAATTTCAACACTGCAAATTCTGTTTTCCCTGGGACCATTCACAGAATTCTCCCCATCACAAGTGGTTAATAACCTTGTTCTTGTTATCACCAATCCTTATCATTCATGCTTTTCAAAGACAGACGTCTCTGCTTTTAACTCTATGATCAATGTATAAAAAGCCTCCTTTATTTCGCTCACAGAATCACAGAATGGCCTGGGTT
>NW_005065152.1:0-782 GCF_000277835.1 Geospiza fortis | reverse complement strand
AAAGAAAAAACATTGACATCTCCTTCTGCCATTACTTTCAGAGGTAACAACAGTCAGATATCCACACACTGACAGAAAGTGTCACAAAATTTCACATATAAGGCAATAATGCCAGAAAAGGAATGGCTACTGCTACGCTCTGAACTGCTTCACTATAAAGCTTTCTGTGGAAACTCCCAAGGATTGGAAAGGGAGGAAAGTACTCCATCTTTCCTGATTTATCTTGAAAATCAAAAGTCTAGGTTATTTGCAGCTGATACTTCAGAATGATCAGAAATCTTTTCATCACTACTTTGGCAAATAAATTTTCTGATACATGTGATCAAAGGCAAAGATTAGCTCAGGAATCTGGACATCATTTATTTTGGCAGTGTGCATATGTTAGTAGATTCTTTTGGTCCTCCCTAGGATTAACATGCATTTTGAGAGATGGTACAGGGTCCATACAAAAATCTGAAAGTTCAAAGCTATATTGCTTAGTCTAGTCACCCAGGAAAGTGAACTAGAACTATTAAACTATCTAGCATTCAAAAATAAGACTGTAAAATGTTCCAGAAGAGAGTGAAAATTCATAATCACTGGTATTGGAGATCCCTCTTATTAGCTGGTTCCCTCCTCCATACAGTACATCATCACCTGAGTTCTCCCTGTAACTGTTCTTACTATTAAAAAATATTTTTCAAAAATGCATATATAATAACTGAAATACTAGTTATAACGCTAACTATTATGCATTGAATGAAAAAACATAATTTTTCTTTGGTTCTCATAACACTGAACTA
>NW_005065151.1:0-782 GCF_000277835.1 Geospiza fortis | reverse complement strand
TTTTTTTTTGTTTGGTTGACTTTTTCCTTTTATTAATTTCAGTGTTAAAGATATGTACAGGCTGTCCAGGATAAAAGCAGCTTAACAAGCAGTGGCACTTCTGTTTTCTTTGAGAAACTGGGGGGTATAGACAACTGCTTCTGACCTCAGAGCTACAGAAGCTCAATCTGGATAAAATCAAGATGTTGTCGAAGCAATCAAAAAATTATGCTTTTGAGACTTTTTGATTTACTGTGCCTTTTAGTCATTCAAGTTAACAGTCCAAGTAAATCACAAACTTCTGCCAAACTCAGGGAGCTGCAACTCCTTGTTTTGTTTAGTTTCTCTGCTTTGTGAGCTAGAAATATGAAGTTGTCTGGTCACTTACAGTTTTGTGAAATCCATTCTGAATTACTCTAAGTAATTGCTGAGTACACAATGCCTACATAAATGATGTAAAATTCAGATTCATCTTCTGGAGACAGTAGTGCTTTCCATGTAGTTTCCAGATGAGAAGAAGTTATTTTACAGTTTATAAATTAAACTACTGTAGTGCCTTCATGCTTAACCATGATATGTCAGAACTTCAGCATCCTTTAACCAATATACTGAAATAGTCTTGTTAAGGTTGCAGAAATGATGAAGGAATCAATCAAGACTTAGACCTTGCTATGCCATATTGTATTAACATGCTCTTTACTTTGAAGAATGTACAGACTAAATGAAGAAAAACAGATGTGGGCTTAGGGTTATGAAGCACAGCAGAAGACAGGAAAAACAGCAAGCACAAGTGTCACTGACAT
>NW_005065150.1:0-782 GCF_000277835.1 Geospiza fortis | reverse complement strand
CCAGGTGCGCCAGGTGCGCCGTACCTGCTCGTCGGAAGCCAGGTTGGAGAACATGGGGATGATCTCGCTCTTGACGTGCTCCAGCTCCAGCACCTTGGCGAACTCACCCAGCTTGGAGGCGGCCGCGCGCCGCACCATGGGCGTGTCGTCCGAGCACAGGTTCCGGAAGTACCTGCGGGCACACCTGGGTCACCTGGGCACAGCTGGGGGGCACCTGAGTACAGCTGGGTATGGCCCAGGTACACCTAAGGGTCACCTAAGGGCACCTCAAAGTCCCTGCGGGCACACCTGTGTACACCTGGGCACACCTGGGCACACCTGAGTACAGCTGGGCACACCTGGGTATGGTCCAGGTACACCTAAGGGTCTATGCCTATGGGCACCATGGGCGTGTCGTCCGAGCACAGGTTCCGGAAGTACCTGCGGGCACACCTGGGTCACCTGGGCACACCTGGGTACAGCTGAATGTGGTCCAGATACACCTATGGATCACCTAAGAGTCATCTATGGGCATCCCGAAGTCCCTGCGGGCACACCTGGGTCACCTGGGTACACCTGGAGTACAGCTGGGCACACCTGGGTATGGTCCAGGTACACCTAAGGGTCTATGCCTATGGGCACCATGGGCGTGTCGTCCGAGCACAGGTTCCGGAAGTACCTGCGGGCACACCTGGGTCACCTGGGCACACCTGGGTACAGCTGAATGTGGTCCAGATACACCTATGGATCACCTAAGAGTCATCTATGGGCATCCCGAAGTCCCTGCGGGCACACCTGGGTCA
>NW_005065149.1:0-782 GCF_000277835.1 Geospiza fortis | reverse complement strand
AAAAAAAAATAAAAGTGGAGAAACAATGATTGTAAGACACCAAAAGGCTTTTTTCTTCTCCTTATCCCAACATCATCCCCACCCTGCTCACTGCTGAGTCCACATAAGTGTGACTGACTGCAGTGAGAGGAAGACTCCCTGCTCCTCTGGAAATAAAGCCACTATTTTTTGTATGTTTACAGAAAATTGAATCCAGTGTAAATCAACACAGAGACAGAGCTTCAAACTGCTTTTTTGCACCAGTTCTCATGTGAGGTCTAAGGATTCTCTTTTGTTTGGTATGCCCAACAAGGTCCAGAACAAAACTGAGTTTATTTTGTTCTTTACTCTCTGAACCACTGAGAAAATTGGACAGGCCTGTGAAGCAAGAGTGAAAGCATTTTATTGCTATTGAGTTGTTCTGTTACAGGACATCAAGTGAGAAAATAGTTATTTCCCTATTACACATATTATATTAAGGTAATCAGTTTAATTAAGACCAATTCAGCATCACAGAGCTCTTACATACACTAAAACCCAAGGTAGGAGGAAGGAAAAATGGGTTTATATGCTGTGACAAAAGGGAGAATATTCTTATCTGGGGAACTGTGTCTCACCTGTTACTCAAACACCAGGATCAGGAACCTTCCTCCTTGTCCATGACTGCAAACAATATTCCTGATAGTCCTAGGGAATATTAACAAGCCTGGTACTTGATGAAGTTTAATATCTTATGGTTTAGACAGTTGTTGTGTTTGATGGTTTGATGCTGGCATAATGCTAGTGCTTCTATGAAAATATAT
>NW_005065148.1:0-782 GCF_000277835.1 Geospiza fortis | reverse complement strand
GGTTGGCGGCCAGGGGACAGTTGTCCCTCCTGACGGCCTCCAGCCCCTTGCAGTCCAGCTTGGGGGCGCCCCCGGAGCCCCCCGGGAAGCAGAGGCCGGCGTAGCGCTTCTTGCTGATCAGCAGGTAGGGCAGGTACACCTGCAGAACCAAAAATCACCTCAGATATCCCTGCCCCACAGCTCTCACATTTTCCCCCACCTTTTTAGATTTTTTTTGGTATTTTTTTTAGATTTTTTCCCCCCCATTTTTTAGCTGTTTTTAGCTATTTTTTATAATTATTTTAGATTTTTTCCCCCATTTTTTAGCTGGTTTTTACTATGTTTTAGCTATTTTTAGTAAATTTTTAGGGTTTTTTTTCTCCCCCATTTTTTCCTTCTTTTTCAGCTATTTGTTAGATATTTTTCTCCCATTTTTTTCTTATTTTTTTAGCTATTCTTCAGCATTTCCACCCCCACTTTTCTTTTTCTATTTTTTAGGTATTTTTTGCTATATTTAAGTGGTTTCTCTCCTCCACGAAAAACCCTAAATTTCCCCCCCAAACCCCCAAAATTTCCCCAAAAAAACCCAAAATTCTCCTTAAATAACCCAAAATTCTCTCAAACACCCCAGAATTCCCTCAACAAACCCCAAATTTCCCCCCAAAATTTCCCCTAAAAAACCCCAAAATCTGCCCCCAAATTCCCCCTAAAAATCCCAAATTCCTCCTAAAAACTCCAAAATTCCCTCCATACCCCAAAATCCCTCCCAAAAACCCAAATTTCCCCCAAAACCCCAAAATTCC
>NW_005065147.1:0-782 GCF_000277835.1 Geospiza fortis | reverse complement strand
GGTCGCTCTGTACTGGGAGCACTGGGAATCATTACTGGTGTTACTGGTGGCACTGGGGGTGATGGGGACACCGGTGTCACTCTGTACTGGGAGCACTGGGAGCTGTTACTGGTGGCACTGGTGGGAATGGTCCATACTGGTCCATACTGGTCCATACCGACCCACATTGGTCCATACTGGTTTTACTGGTCTATTACTGGTTTTACTGATCCATACCGACCCGTACGGATCCTTACTGGTCCAAACCAGTCCATACTGGTCCATACTGGTTTATACCACTCCATACTAGTCCAGACTGGTTTATACTGGTCAGTACCAGTTTGTATTGATCCATACCAGTCCAAACTGGTTTATACTGGTTCATACCGGTTCTAAACTGGCCCATACTGATCCACATTGGTCCAAACTGGTTTATACTGGTCCATACCAGTCCAAACTGGTTTATAGTTATCCATAGTGGTTTATACTGGTTCAAACTGGTCCATATTCAGCCATACTGGTCCATACTGGTCTACGCTGATTCTTACTGGTCTAAACTGGTCTATACTGGTTTTTAATGGTCCATACTTGTCCATACTGGTCCAAACTGGCTTACGCTGATCTAAACTGGTTTATACTCATCCAAACTGGTTTGTATTAGTCCATACTGGTTTATACTGGTCCATACCAACCCAAACCGGTTTATTCTGATCCAAACTGGTTTATACCGGTCCAAACTGGTTTATACTGTTCCGTTCTGGTCCATACCATTCCAAACCAGTTTATACTGGTCCATACCAGTC
>NW_005065146.1:0-782 GCF_000277835.1 Geospiza fortis | reverse complement strand
CTCCAGGGAGCCCTGGTTGTGTCCATAAGGACTGCTACACCACTAGGGCCTCTGAGGTATGCTCTGGCTTTTAAAATGAGCTGAGCCATCATCTCCTGGGGTGTGGTAATAGTCTTATGTGGTTGGTGCAATTGGAACACCCACTCTATGATTAAATGCTGGTCCCTCAGAGTGGGGTCCCACTGGAAAATGAGCCCATGAAACTTGGGTGACTTACCTAAGATGACAAATTGGAAAGGCAGGGTAGGATGAGTGCGGTGGGCTTGTCTTGTGGACAGTGCCTCTGATACCTTTTGGATCGTGACCTGGGCCGCTAGTGTAATAGTTCGTGCCAAGTCGAGTTCATCGCAGCCTCGCAGGAGCTTGAAAACGGGTGTGAGGTCCTCAGTTGTGATCCCTAGCAGTGGACAAACCCAGTTTATGTTCCCACATAGTTGATGTAGGTCTCTCAGGGTTCTTGGGTTGTCCTTGATTGTGAGCTGCTGTGGTACGATGGTCTTTTCACTGATCCGGAGTTCTAGGTAGGTCCACAGGCAAGTGCACTGAATCTTTTCTGTAGCAATTTCAAATCTTGCTCCTTCAATGACTTGAATAGTCTTTTTGAGAACAATCTTCAAATAATAGTCAGTCTCGATGCATATTAAAATATCATCCATATAGTGAAACATTGTAGCATCAGGGAATTTTTCTCGAATGGGTGAGAGAATGCGGGCAACAAACATTTGGCAGATAGATGGAGAATTTTTCATCCCTCAGGGAAGAACTTGCCATTGATACCTTTT
>NW_005065145.1:0-782 GCF_000277835.1 Geospiza fortis | reverse complement strand
CTGCAGCAGCTGCCTCAGCGCTGGAGGGACTGATAACAGAGCCACCCCCCCAAAGGGAGAGACTTTCTGAATTTGTCATCTTTTTCAGAGTGATGTCATCCGGTATTTTTCATTTTGTGTGCTGGGGGGTGCTGTGCCTGTTAAATAAACAGTTTCTTTCCTCTCCTCTCTGAGGAATTCTTCCCGAACCGGTTGGGGGGAGGGGCCGTGTGGGTTTGCTTACTGGAGGGGCCCCCTTTGGAGATTCTCTACCAAATTTGCCCTAAACCAGGACAGGGAAGAAGCCAATTTTGGATTTAACTGAAGTCTGCTTGTTTAGCCTGTTAACTTGTGTGCTCACAAAAAGGCCTGCAGAGAGAACAAAGGGGATTCAAGACTACTTAGGAAAGAATGCAAGTATCCAAGCTGAAGAGAGATAAGAATAGGCCCCACCGACCTCGAGGCTGAAGATATTGCTGCTGAAGCAGACAGAAAAGCTAAATCTGGGTTACGTGACAAGAACTGTGCAGGCTCATAAAAATTGATAAGACAGTTTAATAAATATGTTGAAATTGAGACCACACTCCTGGTACTAAAAGTGATTTCAGCATTTATTATGCATTATTTCAGCATTTCAGCATTATTCAGCCTTATTATTATTAAGGCCTTAAGCATGGGGCCCCACGGGTCAAGCAGGAGCATTCCCATCAAGGATGCTGCAGCGCCAGAGCTGGATCTTCTTTCTTTGATTGAGCGGCGATGTCTCCCATGTTCCTGGTGGAGCAGCACAGATTCACTGGGTC
>NW_005065144.1:0-783 GCF_000277835.1 Geospiza fortis | reverse complement strand
TGCCAGTGTCAAACCATGACACTGGGGAAAGCCAACACAAACAGCGGTTGGGGAGGAACCAGTGCGCTGTCTGCTGGGCAGAAGAGCATTGGAAAAGGGAGTGTCCGCAGAGACAGCTGGACCCTCAGGAGGAGGAAGTTCAGAGGATAATGGAAATGGATTGTTAGGGGTGTCAGGGGCTCCCATTATATCAAGGAACCACCACTCTGGAGCCCTTGATAACTTTTAAGGTGGGTCCGGATCAAGAGGAGGTGTGTTTTCTGCTAGACATAGGGGCCTCTCGATCCACTTTAAATTTTATACCTAAGGGGGGGAAATTGTCAAAAAGATCTTTGATTATTCAAGGAGTGAGTGGAAATTATGTACCAGGGCATTTAATTCTACCCCTTTTAATAGATGTGGGAGACAGCTTTGAAATGCATTAATTCCTTTTTGTTCCTAAATGTGATTGTTACTTAGTGGGAAGGGTTTGATGGCTAAAGTGGGAATGCAAATTAGTGTTGTAAAAAATGACACAGTGTCCCACACTGTGATATCTTTGTGTAAAGTGTCTGAGAAGGCTTATGCTGAAATAAATCCAGAAGTGTGGGCAGCCCCAGGGAAATATGGAAAACTAGACATAGCGCCTCTCCAAATTACTTTGAAGCAACCAGGACAAGTGGTATCTAAAAAGCAATACCCTCTTTCAAGGGAGGGAAGGAAGGGGTTACAGCCTGTGATTGAGTCCCTGATAAAGGCAGATCTTTTGGAGCTGTGTGTCTCCCTATAACACTCCTATCCTTC
>NW_005065143.1:0-783 GCF_000277835.1 Geospiza fortis | reverse complement strand
AAAAAAAAAATTGAGCTAGTATGTTACTGGATTAAAAGTGTTTGGGTTCACAGGAGATTCTTTCAGGAATTCAAGAAGTATGTAATGTGAAATCATTGTAGCAATTACAGCTGGGTGGTTTTTAACAGCTTGAAATTGAACTGAAGCTTGTAAAGATAAAGATTTATATCTTCTGCATCTGAGAGCTACCGTCACTTCTGTGTGAAATAAGCTGTTATTCAGGCTAAGAAGTGCTGTTTGAAAGAAGTTATTATTTTTGTCAGGACATCAGGATACTCTCAACATCAATCACTGATGTTCCTCTACCTAGTACTGAAATGTGTTAACAGCTTGCACTCGAGTAGATGCTGAAAATTACCTTCCTTTCTTTTATATCCAAACAGTAGTTTGGAAACCATGATACTGTATAGTCTGAATTTGCTGTTGGGGAGAGTTAGGTCTGCACATTGAACCTGTGTAGCAAATGACCAAAATAATTGTAAAGAGAACAGTAAAATCTCTAGCCAGTGTTAAATTGTTCAATTTATTTGATTTGCTTCTGACCTTAACCTTTTCAAATTACTTCTTTTTGGAAGGGACAGGAATCTGTTCAATAAAGTGAAAATTTCATGAATTTTCTGAGGAATTTCTTTCGCTTTTCTGCAGGAATAGGTGATAACTTTATTCATCCTGGGGAGCGGCTAAATGTTGTTTTACAAAGAATTTACTACAGACTCACCATTAACAAATAGAAGAGGTGATGTTTTGGTGGACACACATTCCTGCCTGTGTTGTCACTAGTTA
>NW_005065142.1:0-783 GCF_000277835.1 Geospiza fortis | reverse complement strand
CATACAATCTCTTCCTTACATCTAGGATTTTTTCTGGAGAGTTTAATAACTAATCCCACACATTTTACCTTTACATTTATAAACAAAGAGCAAGGATACTGCTGACAAATTCCATTTTTAAGGAGAACAAAATGTGAGAAACTACTGCAAGTTAATAAGCAGAAGGCCTGTTTATCACTGAAAGTAGCATCTCAGAGCCAGAAAACTGAAAATACAAGAACAGGCTTGTATGATGTACAGCCACAGCTTTTTTGACCACAAATAAAAATCAGCCATGTCCTGTACTTTCAGGTGAGGGAACACAAGCTAAAGATTACATACAACTTTCCATGTTGGTGCTATTCACTCCTCACCTAACCTGACATGGAAACATTGATTTTGATTACAGTATTCCTGGCCTATAGCATGAAAAGGGGGCACCCTGCCACTGTTTTGCAGATGCAGTGCAATAGTCTGAATTTATCTGAGAGAAAACTTTAAGAGCACTTATTGAAATTCAGATACTTATGAAACTTAAAACTCATTTCCAAAACTTTAATATCATGAAAATCAAAGAATCATTTGTTATTCAAATGTATTCTAGATATCCTCAAAGTTGGGAATCTTTTCCCAAGTTGGAAATATTGAACAATAGAATAATCGAATCTTCCAAAAATCAAATCTGTTACTTGTATGGTCCTCAGTTTTATTAAATAATTGGGATCATCAAGAAGAATTCTCTCCCCTCCCTGGGAAGAGATTATGGTATTTGAAGAAATGCAATTTCCTCCACTGTTTCTGTTG
>NW_005065141.1:0-783 GCF_000277835.1 Geospiza fortis | reverse complement strand
TTTTTTTTTTTTTGCTTCAGTATGAATTATTCTTGGGAAAGGACACATACAGTAAACCCTTGAAACATAGAGGAAATCCCATAGATCCTGTTTTATAGTTTGTGTTGAATGTTACCACAGAAAACACGAGAAAATTCTCTCCTATAGTCTATCAGTGTATAGATAGAATCCTCAGACTGCAGTCCTGAAAGATTTATGGTTAGACAAAAGCATCATTTTCTTAGTGGAAATGAGCTAAAGCAATAAACAAATAAGAAAAGCTTTTATTAGAGAAGGATACATCTAGCCGGAAGTCTGGGAAATCCTGATTTAATCTACTGCTCTGCAGGGATTGTGCCCAATCTTGGATGGAGTGAAACTCATGATGTTTTAATTCTCTGTTCAAAAATGTACATGCAGTAGCAGGAACAGAGCACTTATCCCATCTAACCAAGAGCCAGGCTTAGTCGAAGGAATCCTTTAGAGTTGTCAGTTTATCCAACCGATGGTTGGAATTGTGGTGAGCATATCAGAAAATGGAGCTGAGTGCACACACACTTCCTAGAAATGCATTTTTTGGCTTGAAATCTCACAAAACCAGGCTTTTCTTGTGAGATTTGATCTGCTTCCTGCTTCAGACAAAGTCAGCAAGATAATAGAGAACCCTTGTGTTTGGGCTGTAGTGGTGTTCCTGATCTCCAAAGAGAGGCTTGAAGTATTTTGCCCATTGTGACAAGTGTCCACAACTTTTGTGTGTTGACAACACTGTAGCAGTTTTATGGGATAGAATGATATGGTTTTTTT
>NW_005065140.1:0-783 GCF_000277835.1 Geospiza fortis | reverse complement strand
CCAGGGAGCCAGTGTGAGTGTGTGTGACACCCCAGCTCTTTCAGAGGATGGAGAGTGCACGTGTGTCCCCATGCAGGCCCTGTGAGTGCGTGTGAGCTGCCGGCTCCTCAGCAGCCTGGGGACACGTGGGATGTCACCCGTGAGAGCCTGTTCTAGGCTGGGATCTGCGTGGGCTTTGGCAAACGGGAGACTCCTGGCATGTCCCCCCTGAGCTGCTGGGGCTCTGTGTGGCCCGAGTGTTCTTGGAGAGCACAGAGAGCCCTGGGATGTCCCCGTGGGAGCGCAGGGAGTGGCTGTGACACAGCGGTGCCTTGTGAGCTGGCAGTGGCCTGGCACGTCAGCTGGGAAGGGCTGTGAGTGCCTGTGAGCACACGTGTCTGTCTCATGGCCAGAGAGCTGTGGGAGGTGCCCGTGGCAGGCCTGGGAGTGCAGGGGAGCTCAGGGCTCTGGAGAAGCCTGTGGGCACGTGGGACACCAGGCTGGAAGGCCTGGCAGTGCCTTTGCCCTGCCTGCTCTTCAGCAGTCTGGAGAGCCCTGGCAGGTTGGAGCAGGATGCTTTGGGCTGGCTGCTCTGCCTTGGAATGTGAGCCAGGCACTTGGACAGTGTCCAATTTGCCAGTGTCTCCAGGTGGCTTTGCAAGGGCCAGCCTGTGTGGTTTTGCTGTTGGATTCTGCTGAAACCCCTTGTGGCCACCGGCCCTGACTGAAGGTGCTGCTGCTGGTCACAGATGGGGCAGATGAGCTGCTCCAGTGAGCTGGAGGCCCCTGCGTGCCAGTCAGTCC
>NW_005065139.1:0-783 GCF_000277835.1 Geospiza fortis | reverse complement strand
TTTTTTTCTGTGTAAGTAACATGTATATCATCAATAAATAGCTTTGCTGGAATTACAGAAAGCTTGGGGATAATTATAGGGAAGAACTTTCCTCTTTACCTTCTTTCTACCTTGCAATTATGGGAGAGTGTTTATCTATTCTTCTTTTAATCTGCACCAGTTCTTATTCCACAAGAATAAGTGGTGTGTGCTGCTGGAGTGCATTTGTAAAACAAAATTAGCAAAGAGGACACAGATGTTGCTTTCCATTCTCTTTTTTAGCCATACAAATTATAAACAATGTCTCTTTATATTAAGATACACTTTTCTGTCTCATATTGGTTTTAGAGCTGATTCTTTCAGTATGTTTTCTGCTTGGAGCAGCCTGTTCTTGCTTAAATATCCCCACAACTGTACTCCATCTGAAAACAACGTTGCTTTCACATTCAGCACACATATCTCAAATCCATATGTATATTGCTGATCCGCTGTGAGGACTGAAGAATTAATAACATTGTACAGGGTCACAAAAAATGAACAGCACATTTCTCACTGAAGTCTACTCTGAGTCATCAAGTGTACTTTGGCTTGTGCATAATGAGGTAACAGGTAGCAGCCACCAGAGCAAAAGTGCCTTCACTGCTGTGACCTTACTTTGTTCACATTAATGGAGAGTCCAAGAGCTGATGAAGTTGAGTTGTTTTTCACTAATACTCTATTGCAAAGAATTCTCTTGTACTGGAATACATGGTATTCAAAAGCCTTGATGCAGATTTCATAGCACAGAGATTTTAAATTTTTTTT
>NW_005065138.1:0-783 GCF_000277835.1 Geospiza fortis | reverse complement strand
GATGAGATGAGATGATGATGAGATGATATTCAGGAGCACTGGCTCTGGGTGCTGGCACAGTGCAAACCCCACTAAATGAATCCCACTCTGCTTTGGGATGGAGAGACAACAGCGGGTGACACCTAACCGGGAGCCCTGGAGAGCAACAGCTTCCACTGGAATGGGGTTTTCCCCCCAAAAAAAAATCTCCTTTTTCTTTAAAAAAATGACCATGAATGATAAGAACAAAAACTAGATACAGCACAAGTCCAGACAGAATTCTGGGAGAAGGCCTTGATGTTTAGTTCAGAAGGGGGACACATCCCCAGCCCCAGCACGGGAGGAAGGACTGGATTTCAGACCAAAAATGGGGAGAAATTAATTCAGCCTCATCCCACAGCCTCCCAAAACGTGCTGGCCATGGCCCCAAGGCTCTGGGGAGGGCACAGGGTGGTGAGGAGAAAAAAAAACCCCTGGGATTATTCATGGACCACGGGAGGCTCCAATTCCTGCCACTCTGCCAGCACAGCCTCCTACAGAGCTCTGGAGCCAGGGGGGAAAGCCCAGATTGGGGTAAAAGCCCAGATTTGGGTAAAACCTCAAGGGAAAGGCATCCTGCTGGCTGCACCTGGAGCTGGCCCTCGCTGCAGCAGGGATTTTAGCTGCTGCATGGAAAAGCAGGGAGAGGGAAAGGGGCTGGGCTGTGGGGACCTGCACAGGAAAGCCCCTAAAGCCCCTAAAAGGAAAACCCTAAAGCCCCCTAAAGGAGAAACTTAAGGTGGAGAGTGGGATTTTGGGAAAAGG
>NW_005065137.1:0-783 GCF_000277835.1 Geospiza fortis | reverse complement strand
GACACCAGAGACCCTGTCAAATGGAGATGTGCCTTGGGCAGCAGGACCTGAGCTCACAAACACTGCTGCAAGGGACACAGAACTGCCCAGAGCAGCGAATGTGCTGGACACGAGACAGCAAAGACACAAGCAGGGCACAGGGTGAAATGCCCTGGAGGTAAAACAGTCAGGATCAGGATGCCAAATGCCAGACAGCAAGAGCTGGTGTTAGCTCTGGGGGAAGCAGGAAGCAATGGTGAAGCATGAAGATTTGTGGGGAGAGCCACAGTTGATGAGCTGGATATGTTCACCTAAAGGGAAAGGTGAACTCACATTTCCTTGGCAGATTAATAAACTTGGGTGGATATTCCTTAGGGAAACACAAATCAGGTGCTGCTTATCCCTCCTTCACCCTGGCCTCAGCTAGCAATGCCACACCTGTCTGTGCTCCTGGACCAACTGCAGAAAGGAGGACTCCCCCTGGGATGTCCTTGTCCCCTTTTAATAGCACTTGGCCCCTCGCAGCAGCATATTGCAAAGCTGAGCTGAGACCGTATGACAAACCCTGGTGTCACCCACAGAGGAGGAGAGCACAGCAACACTTGCACTGACCCCATGGCTTCCCAGGGGTGCCTGACCACCCAGTTCTGGGAAAGGAAAGCTGGGGTGGGGGTCAATCACTTCTCCCAGGTAATAAATGACAGGGTAAGAGGAAATGGCCTCAGGCTGTCCCACAAGAGGGTTAGATTGGGTATTAGAGAAAATTGCCTCAAAGAAAGGACGGTCAGGCATTGGAACAGGCTG
>NW_005065136.1:0-783 GCF_000277835.1 Geospiza fortis | reverse complement strand
TTTTTTTTCAGTTTCTGATGATGCTTATCTTTTTCTTTTCTGGTAAGATATGGCCAGACAGTGGATATTTCATTTCAGAAAGGCAACCAGCATTGCCTTTAAAATTCTATTGGTCTTACTTAATTTACAGGATATTAAAGATGAACCAAAACAGAAATAACCTGGAGGAACAGTCTTGTAGGATACATTTTGCACCACAAAAACAGTCAGAGCAATGAGCATCGAAGCTCACTGCAGAGGGATGGAAGGACTGCTACTTGGCATAAATTATATAAGTTGCCCAAAGAATTAATTTCTTCCTGGTATACTTGTTGGAAATAGATGCAGTAACAGAATAATTGGCTTTTTCAGTCAAAGCATGCACATTTTATACAAAATATTCAAAGGAAATTTCACCCAAGCCCTAAGGTGCTTGAAACTTTCAGATTTACAGTATACTTTCAGATTTAAAAGCTGAATTGACAGAAGAGAAATTACCTGACAGAAAGGAATCGAGTCTTTGAATTTGGAGTCTTTTCAGTGATACCATTTTTAAAGTAATGTTTTATCCCCTTTTGATTTGCTTTGTTCCTTTTAGTTTGAATGAGCTTGGGCCATGTGTTGCCGTAATTTCTGCTTTATTTCTCAAATGCTCTTGGAGGATTCTGTGGGAAGAATAGGCTCCAAATCTTGTATTATTTTGTCATGTTGATTCATATCTGCATGGTGGTGTATGTAAGAGAGTTGATGCTTAAAGTTGTCTCCTTATAATGGAGATTATGTGGGTGTGGAGTATTTAAGACT
>NW_005065135.1:0-783 GCF_000277835.1 Geospiza fortis | reverse complement strand
AAAAGGGATTTGGGGCTGGAAAATGGGATTTTGGGGGAGGCCGAGCTGTGGGATTTTGGGGTGGGAAAAATGGGGAAAGAAGTGGGAAAAAAGGGAATTTTGGGAGTTGATTTGTGGTGTTTCCCCGGCAGGTCGGGAGTACAGCTCCTCCCGGAGGTACGGCCGCAATTCCCGGGATTTCCAGGATTTCCGGGATTTCTGGGATTTCTGGAGATCCTGGGGTTGATCCAGCCCCGTTCCCTGATCCCAGGGAATCCCAAATTTCCCGTTTTCCCTGATCCCAAGAATCCCAAATTTCCCGTTTTCCTAAATTCCACCTTTTCCCAGAAATCCCAAATTTCACATTCCTGTTTTTCCAGAACCCCCAAATTTCCCATTTTCCCAAATTTCCCGTTTGCCCTGATCCCAGAAATCCCAATTTTCCCATTTTCCCAGGGATCCCAAATTCCCCATTTTTCCCAAATTTCCCATTTTCCCAGGATTCCCATTTTTCTTGTTTTTCCCAAATCTCCCATTTTCCCCAAATTTCCCATTTTCCCAGATCCCAAATTTCACCATTTCCTTTTTCCCAAATCCCAGGAATCCTAAATTTCCCTTTTTTTCCCCAATTTTCCTCTTTCCCCAAATCCCAGAAATCCCAATTTTCACCATTTCCATTTTCCCAGAAATCCCAAATTTCCCTTTTTTTTCCCCCAATTTTCCTCTTTCCCCAGATCCCAGGAATCCCAAATTTCCCATTTTTCCCAAATTTCCCATTTTTCCCAAATCTCCCATTTTTCTGAA
>NW_005065134.1:0-783 GCF_000277835.1 Geospiza fortis | reverse complement strand
ATGCCATCAGGATTAAGAGAAAGAAGTCGACACTGACCAGACAGAATAATTGTTTGAATGGGATTTACGCATCATGTATGAGATGTATGAATATGCAACAGGCTATTGTTTTTAAGGGTTAATCCTCTGTTAACGTGTGTCCTTTTTCAGGCTTACTTTGCCCAGAAAGAGGTACCCAGACCGTCTGCAACTCTGTTTTTATTGTCTCGTATTGTCCTAACCCTAATTGTCCAAATTTTTATTACTGTAATTTTATTACTATCTTTATGACCATTTTATTACTATTAAACTTTAAAATTTTTTTAAAAAGTGATTGGCATTTTTCACAAAGCCTTCATGGTTTTATAACTCTTATTGTATTTTCCTCCCCTTTTGAAGCTGCCTTTAATATAAAGTGACTAGTTTGTTCCCAAGTATTAAGATCAAAGGCAGTTTCTTTTGCTGTGTTAAACCTATGGGTGTTTGCCCATGTAATAAGTTTAAACAGCTCTTCTTCAACATAGTCTATGTCCCATTCCTTAAAGAAAATTTTCCATACCTGTATTGTGGGGTTTTCTGATGTCGAAAACCAAACACCCATGGTCTCCGATGGGGTTTTTCTTCTTTTTTCAACTTCTCTGGTTTCTTTTTTCAAACAGCCCTTTGGCTGAGTATTCTTGCAATGTTTGTTGTGACTTGTATCCTTGCAGCCTTTGCCATCTATTTTCGGGCTCTTCCAGTCTCTTTCTTTCCAGCTTTTACAGCTTCTCCGGTTTATTTTTCCACACAGCCCTTTGGCTGTAA
>NW_005065133.1:0-783 GCF_000277835.1 Geospiza fortis | reverse complement strand
TGGTCTTGCTAGAGGTGACAGTAGTTGTAAAAGTAAATCTTACAATGAATCGGTTCTAAACCAGAACATTTTACTGGAAATTAAAGCTTCCATATGACCTTAACAATGTTAAAATAAATTATGAGAAAAAAAATTTGTTCCACATCTGGCTCTGTTAAAATTTTAAAGCCAAAGCAGATAAAATATGCAGCTGGATGTAATCCATAATCAGTCAGTTTCTTCATGTCCAGCCTGGTTTTCACTCAAGCCTCTGTAGCTCTTAGTCACTGGTACAGGGATAATGATGGTGCCAACTCTTGTGATAACACCTCTGACTCCTGCCTTTCTTGCTTCTACTCTGTTCAAGCAGAACACAAACCATGTGTCACAAGTCTCATTCATACTTGCTAAAATGCTTAGTTAAGGCTTTGCTCCTGTAATTCCTGTTTATGTGAGCACCTGCAGATCATAACCTTGGATCATTCTGCCTTTATCTATACTTACTCTGTAAAAGTTTGACTTTGATTAGTCCAGGCCAGTTTTAATTCCCAACCATCTTCCTTTGTTGAGAACAGAACAAATGTAAATTTATTTCCTTAGCTAATCTTTGGTTAATTTCAATCTGCTGGTTTTATTTTTAGTTCTGCAGCAGTGTGCTGAAATTTCCTTTTAAAATACCATTTTAAAGATAACATGGAACACATACCCTTTATGTTTTTTAATGAAAAGTGCCTTCTGCTCATTTTCTACCATAGAGCTGTCAGCAGCTTTTGAGTTTCTTGCTGATTGTGCAGATTTTTTTTT
>NW_005065132.1:0-783 GCF_000277835.1 Geospiza fortis | reverse complement strand
TTGTTTGGACAGGCCTTGGAGAAACTTGTACAAGCTTTTGAACTTCCAGATTGAATTAAATTATTACAGTATGTAGACAACTTATCAATAGCAGGACAATCAGAGCAGACTGTCTGGGAAGGAACCATTAAGTTATTAAACTTTCTTGGAGAAAAAGGGTTGAAAGTATCAAGATCAAAACTGCAATTTGTAGAACCAGAGGTTAAGTAATTGGGGCATTGGATTAGCAAAGGGAAAAAGAAACTCAACCCAGATCAAGTATCGGGTATTATTTCATTACCCGCACCAACTACAAAGAAACAAATTAGGCAGCTATTGGGACTATTGGGGTGTTGTAGGCAGTGGATAGAAGGATATAGTGAAAAAGCTAAGTTTTTATACAAAAAATTGACACAAAATTCTTTAAAATGGACCCTAGACGATGAAAGATGGCTTGAACAACTGAAAGATGCCTTAATGACAGCGCCAGTTTTGAGTTTGCCTGATGTCAGTTGGCCTTTGCCTGATGTCAGTAGGCCATTTCAATTATTTGTGGATGTGTCGAACCAAACTGCTTATGGGGTATTGACCCAGGATTGGGCAGGAAGCAAAAAACCAATAGGATACTTTTCTAAATTATTGGACCCCGTAAGTAGGGGATGGCCGGCATGTTTACAAGCTTTAGTCGCAGTAGCTTTATTAGTAGAGGAGGCTAGAAAAGTCACCTATGGCGGGTCACTAACTGTGTACACTCCTCACGATGTGCAAGGAGTATTGCAGCAAAAGGCAGAAAAATGGCTCACC
>NW_005065131.1:0-784 GCF_000277835.1 Geospiza fortis | reverse complement strand
GTGCCATCCTGTTGTGTCCCAGCAAATATCTTACCTTAAATTTGATCATTTCATAACAGAATTTCAAGTTTTCATTGAGCACCAGAATAAAAAAATTAAGGCCTTAGTGTCATCACTTCACAGAGAAGAGTAGCAATAGAAATTGTAAAAATTAAGATAAACATTTCCTAGTACTAACATTCTCTTGAAAACTTAGAGATCAGCAGTAAGGTTGACTGTAACTCTGGGTTTAGTGAGTAATCTGAAAGATCTGGTGTTGCTCTGGATGACACTTGCTTTCTTCATCATCTTTGTGCTCAAATGATAAGGCAATGTATGAAAATCCTGAAGTAAAAGGAACAAAAACCAAGGTCTGAATGCAATTTAGGTCCTTTCAAAGCAGAGAACACTTGGCCCACAAAGTTTTTCTTACCCCTAAAGAAAGTGTCTCATGATTTCTTTTTTGCCACGTTCTCTTTCACGTCACTGTGAAATGCAGAGCTACGTGAACCTACATTAAGCAAAACTCTCACTGCAGCCCAACATCCTTGGGAAGTGGATCCACATCTGTTCACAGGCACAGACAACCCTCTCCATATTCAGCCTGTTGATTTATGGACACCTCAAATCCCTGTGTGGCATTTCAGTCCTTTGCCACAGAAGCTCTGGGGCTTGGAGGTGGAGTTGCAATTTGACATGTGAACCAATTATTCCATTTGGGATTGGGCAATGTCTGAATAACAGAGGATAGAATCCCAGTTCCTGAGGGGTAGAGCTGAGTGCAGGGCTGAAGGCAGCGACTGTC
>NW_005065130.1:0-784 GCF_000277835.1 Geospiza fortis | reverse complement strand
TGGCTTTTGCCTTGGCCTTCTCTTCATTCCTCTTTACATACACATTCTGTGCCTCCCTTAAAAGATCCACTAACCTACTTTCTTGCCAACCATCCACTTTTTCTAACTTTCTCTATATATCTTGGCCAGGGGTCAGTGACAAAATTTATCTTTAGTAAGATCTGTCCGGCCACTGTGTCAGGGTCAACTCCTGAATACTGCCTCATATTTTCCACAACCTTTCTACCCACTCGGTTGGGGGTTTCTTTCCTCTTTTGCTGCTCATCAAAAGCCTTACAGGCATTTTGATTATGTGGAGCTGCTTCTTTGATACCTCTTATAATCAATGTTCGATATTCCTCCATGTCTTGCCTTCCCCCAGTGTTGTTGTGGTCCCAGGTGGAGCACACTATGGGCATTTTCAGATCCCCAGGGGGTCCTTGCACATGCTCCCTTTCCCATATCCATATCCCAGCTGCCTGGATCATCTGTCTTTCCTCTGGTGTGAACAACATAGTCATTATTGATTGCATTTCCTCCCATGTATAAATATTGGGCCCCAGAAACTGGTTTAACTGCTCTGCGAACCCAAGGGGGTCCTCTAATAGTCTTTTTATTACCTTTTAAACATTCTCACATCAGAGGAACTGAGAGGTACAGTTATGAATCCAATTCCTCCCTGTCCCCCCCCCCCAGGGATACTTCTCTCAGGGGGTACGGTCCCAATGCTTGGCTTCCATCCTCTGATCTGCTTTCTTCTCTTCGTGCTACCCTGCTCCTGGTGTTTTGGCTAGGCCCATCAGAG
>NW_005065129.1:0-784 GCF_000277835.1 Geospiza fortis | reverse complement strand
GATCGAGAATAGGATCGGGAATGGGATTGGGAATAGGATCAGGAGTGGGATCGGAAATGGGATCGGGAATGGGATCAGGAATGGGATTGGAAATGGGATCGGGAATAGGATCAGGAATGGGATCAGGAATGGGATCAGGAATAAGATCAGGAATGGGATCGGGAATGGGATCAGGAGTGGGATCGGGAATGGGATCGGGAATAGGATCAGGAATGGGATTGGAAATGGGATCGGGAATAGGATCAGGAATGGGATCAGGAATGGGATCGGGAATGGGATCGGGAATGGGATCAGGAATGGAATCGGGAATGGGATTGGAAATGGGATCAGGAATGGGATCAGGAATGGGATCGGGATGGCGCTGCCAAATTCCAGGGGGATCCCAAAACCCCCAGGGAGATGCTGGAGATTTTTCCAGAGGATCCTTCTGAGCCGGGGCCGCCGCCGGAGCGGGGTTCATGGGGATTTCTCTGGAATAACAGTTCTGGGAATGCGTGGGAAAGCTCGGGAATGCATCCCCGGAGCTGCCAGAGGGGGGAGCGCCGATCCCGGCCCTGAGCCATTCCAGAGCCTTTGTTCCCAAAAAAAACCACCCCGGCAGAACTCGGGAAAACTCCAGCATTCGGCCTTGCTGCTCCTTATCACAGAATTTTGGGAATAGCTCCGTCGTCTCCCAATCCCAACTCATTCCCGACCCCGTCCCAAGGAAAGTTTTCCGTGGATTTCACCCTGGGAATGCCAGGATTAACCAAGGGAGGGAATTTTTCCAGGATATTTCCAGGAT
>NW_005065128.1:0-784 GCF_000277835.1 Geospiza fortis | reverse complement strand
ATTCCAGCTGGTACTCATTTTGTTGACTCCACTTTTTACAGATGCATTGTGAAATGCTGTTTAAATTTTCTGTACTGCCTCCACATTTTCAGAGTGCTTGAGTTACCATCAGCTTTGGACTCCATTCTACAAGCTGTCTGCTCTAGTTGGTGTTTCTGTGTGTTGAGTCTTTGATACCACTCAGAGCTAACCAAGAGCTACAGAAACATTTTACAGTCAGAAGTAACATTGGAATCTGTCACACAAGTGGTTACTTTTGACATTTAAAAAGTGTCTCTTGGAGATATCTTCAGGTGCTATTGTTGTGCACTGCAGCTGAAAGGAATAAGAAAAGTTTTCATCTGCTTTGACAAGTGCGTGTGGTTATGTTTTCTTTGTTTCTGCCTTCCATCTAACACACGTTTTAAAATGCATCATATTTTGCTCTGCTGCATCTTCCACTTACATCCAGCTCCCGTTGTTTTGTTGACTATTCAGTTAACCACTCCGAGGAGACTAAATGCTGCAACAGCCACCCCACTGAGTTCACAGCTTCTGGCTAATGGAATGCTTTTGACCATTTAATATACTCAAACTTTACATAACATGAGCTTTCCCGTGAATAAACATTAGGAAAATGCTTATAATGCCATTTGAGGAGCTGGGGTGTAGATTAAATATCCTCACATATCCTTGAATACAGGAATTGCCTTATTCATTTAGTCTTCTATTTTTACAGTTGAAGGAGCAGCTGTAGTTTGGCACAGTACAATAAAGCATTGGTGTTTCCAGCCTAAAAAAAAAA
>NW_005065127.1:0-784 GCF_000277835.1 Geospiza fortis | reverse complement strand
AAAAAAAAAAAATTTGTAAGACAGATTTTTTTTCCTAACAACATCTCCATATAAGTACTTAATAGATAGAAAGGAAGAATTCTACCATGGACCCAAGTACTGGTGAATCAGAATCATAATCAATTTCTTACACCCTTATTCCCTCTGGGCCCAATCCCTGTGTTATTCATTAATGGTAACATGTTTCTTACAACTTATCCAGCTGTCTCTTTCTGTGGGCATATTTGTTCATGTACAGCTGTTTATATTTTCAAATGTGTTTATTTACACCTGAAAAAATATGTTTGTGGAAAGCATTCCATTTTCTAAGCACTAGACTGGTGGTTTTTTTCTCTTGAATTTATGCTTATGTAGTCCATTGGGTATAGGTTATCCACTTGAGATACATAGTAATGGATGCTGATAAATTCCTGAGGAACCAGAGAGCACTGGGCTTGTTTCCTTAAATAAAATATAAATCTTCACCAAGATGGCTTGAAATGTTTACTTTCTCACAGATCTACAAAGGTTTTGGATGCTTTGCTAAAAGGGAAGTGTTTTGTACACACTGTGTCTCCACAGACATCACAGCCTTTGCTTTTTGAAATGATCCCTGCTGCCTTTAACAGCGTTAAGATTAGATGGAGCTAAACCAAGACTTCCAGGATTGTGAGAACACCTGGATCTACTGCATATCTTGGTCACATCCTGACACACCTCCAGGTCTTATTCTGTTACATCTTAATCCTCCCCCAAGCCCAAGTTTCTGGTGGAAATGTGTAGGGGGATAGAATATTAGAAAATA
>NW_005065126.1:0-784 GCF_000277835.1 Geospiza fortis | reverse complement strand
TTTTGTCTTTTTTTTCTTTTTTTTTTCTGTCACCAGGACAAAGCCTACAGAGAAAAGCACTAAGGAGAATCACAGCCCCCTACTTATTTTGGCAAGAATTTCAGGGGCAAAGTGCATTAGAGTAGGAAAAGCAAATGTAATTTGCTTTGCAGTAGGAATGAGAATGAGTCTCACTCTGCAGCTCAGATGTAATCACAACAACATCACTTCATTAAACTCTTGCCATTTGCATTCCCCAAACATAAAGAAAAGGTGACAAAAGGAAAAAAAAGACTAATAATTTCATGTCACATTTCAGGTGTTTTAAAAGACAGACTCAATACACTTATAATGGAAAGATTGCAGTCTTTCCAAAGCTCTTTGTAGAGCTGGGCTTGCAACTGATATTAAGTACTACCTGCCCTGGGTTTGCAGTGTGCTATTTGAAGGCAAATTACCCCAGCAAGCCTTCTGATTTTGTGATTAAGTGATTGTGTCCATTCCATTCCAGCTGTTTTTGACTAATCCCACGGCCTAGATAGCAAGAGAGATTAAAAGACACATCCACAAAGTGGCACGAGATAGTTCTAATCCATTTGCATAAGTACCTATCATTTTCATCCCTCATGTTCCCTTTACAATCCTCTGTGTTATAAGATCCCGTTGCTACAGTTCTTGTGTCAATGATTATGGTCACACAATTGCTTTCCCCGGTCAATATCTTTATTCATGAAAACATTGGCACTTCTTTTGAGAGTCACTGTAAAATGCCACTTTCAGAGGAATGCAGGATTCTGTCAGCTCC
>NW_005065125.1:0-784 GCF_000277835.1 Geospiza fortis | reverse complement strand
AAAGAATAGATGTAACAGGTAGTCCATATTCTCAGCAGTAAGCGAAAGGCATTGTCTTCTTGGTCCAGTGGTCACAACCTGCAGGCAAACATCTCGCTTTGGTCAGCTTGCCTCCCCCCACACACCTCCCCCGGGTTGGGGGTTTCAGTCCCAGTCCTTGGAAGGAGGAGAACGGCCTTTTCACATAGGGGTTTCATGTCTCAGTCCTTGATGGAGAGGCTTCTTACATCTCAGTTTGTCTGTCACGGTGGTTGCAAACAAGTGACAGGCATCTTCTGTGGGGGACCACCCAGAACTCAGGAGAAGTCCAGCCAGGCCGAGAGGTAGGACAGCTTCCAAGGCTATTGTTGCAAAAAGGGCACAGTGCCCCTTTCTTCTTCTCATTGGGCTCAGTGTAGCATATAGTAAATACACCTGTGAAAACAATAACTTAGCAATGCTCTCAGGTCTCAGGGCCTTGCTGGCATGTCACTTTCTCCAACAGGGCTGGGCAGGGGGGATCTTTTCTTCAGTTGTCCCCCAATGACGATCGTGAGGCAGATGAGGGATATTTCGGACAGACTCTCAGAGCCTGCTTAGGACAATTTTCCTATGTTTCTTAAATCTGTTTAAGCATTCAGTTGGAGTGTCTTCTCCCTCTAAAAAGCTGTCCCTTAAATCCTTTTTTTTTGCATTTTGCCTTTGATATGCTATCTCATTTATTTCATTGATTATGAAATTATGATAATTATTTGTGGTGCTTTTTTTCTTTTTCACTCAGAAAATCGGCGTGCACAAAGAATCC
>NW_005065124.1:0-784 GCF_000277835.1 Geospiza fortis | reverse complement strand
ACATTAAGTAGAAAAATCATAAACTTAGGTTTCTACAGTTGTAAGGAAGAATATGCCTTAGGCAAGAATGGTATTGATAAAATAGTGAAGGATTTATAAGGTAAGGGTGTGGTTGTATAGAGTAGCCAATGCAAGGGTTACAGATAGCTTTTTATTCACTTATGTGTATATTTATCTCTAAAACATTGAAGTACATAGCTATATTTTCACCTTATATAATTATATATTGTCTAATCAGCAAGAAGTTCATCTTTGTACCTTTGAAAAACCTCACTTCCCTCCCTCCCTGTCTCACAGATACGTATTTCTGTGGCTGTGTGTGCTTAGAGAGCATGAAAATAAATCCTGCTCCTCTCTAGCAGTGAATTCACATTTTGATTCCACTGACAGCACACTGTGATGCTATGGTGTGATATTAAACTTCCAGTTGATAAGAAGTCTGAACACTAGTATCAGCTCTGTGTGAAATATGGTTGATTCTGGGTGTACACCAGAAAAACTGGAAATAGACTTGCCTTGAGCCACAGCCTGTAACAGCTTGGTAGCTGCAGACACAAAACCAAGGTGTTAAGAACTTGGCAGCTGTGACATCTACCATCACAGTCCATCAGACATTATATGAATAGAAAAAACAATCTTGAATATATGTAAAAAAGACAAGTCAGTCTTCTTGGTTTAAATAAACTAAAGTTGGGGTGGTTTTGTGACAGATTTGTAAAGAAAATATCCATAGGTTATAAGTACTCAAATTGGGTGTAATTACATATTGAGATATATATATATA
>NW_005065123.1:0-784 GCF_000277835.1 Geospiza fortis | reverse complement strand
ATCCTCCTCTGTGTATTATGCTGTGTTTATCCAGGAATGTAGCTGGACTTCTCATCCTGGTCTTCCAGCTATGGTAACTCTGTATAATCAAATCAATAAAGGTAAGTGGAGCTACAATAAAGCAGTATTCACATGATGATTCACAGTTTAGGGTATCAGCTCATTTACTTTGACAATGCCATTTTCAAAGGCCTTAGTCAAATGAAAAGCCATGCCTTCTGAAGAATGAGAGATGATTTTACAACACTGTTTGATGGGTTTGAGGTTCATATTTGAGGAATTTCAAGTTTCATTTCAGTTCAAGAAAACAACAGAGGATATTTGGTCAGGGTGCAGTTTTGGCCAGTCCCAGCATCCTGCAGATGCTGTGCCCTGCAGATGCTGGGCACTGAACACAGTGACATGCAGCAAAGCTCAGCTCTTCTCAATTTCCTGCTCTCAGTGTGCTCAGCTGTACATGTCTGCTCTGTCCTGCAAGCGAATCCATATGAGTCATCACAGCAATGAGTCTCATGGAAAGAGACCTGCCTTTATTGCAGATGGCATTTCTACTGACTTGGAGCAGAGAGATACAAGAGCCCTTCATGGTCACATATTTCAAAGGGAATCTCTAAACAGGAGAAGAAGGAATTTTGCAGACGAACAAAGCCAGTTTTGCTAAATTGGCTAGAAGCATAAATATCGGCAGCCAAAAATATATTTAACCCCTTCATATTTCCCCCAATCCTTCCTGTTATTAATCCCATACTGATGCTTAAAGTTTTACCTTTCATATTATCCAGAT
>NW_005065122.1:0-785 GCF_000277835.1 Geospiza fortis | reverse complement strand
AAAAAAAAACATTTTCTACATGTCTAGTTGGTGTGCCAGTGAATGCTTGGCCCAATCCAAAAGAAATTGACAAAGCCTTGCAAGGTACCTTTATGGGATCATCCACATGGATCTTTGGTCCCCAGTAGATGCGTGGGATTGGTGAGTTTCTCACCTCCCCCAGGCATCTCTTGAACCTCAAGAATTAGAGGGCTTTGATTCTTTAGAAAGCCCTTTTGTGCCAAATTTGATTATACAGAAAATATCCAGCTTTAGTTACAGATGTTTAGATACAGATGTATCATGCTACATAGAGAAATCAAACCTATTGGTGTAATCATACTTCTTTGGTTCAATCTACATTTAATAATCTCTTTTCAGTTACCATGGGGAATGTTTTTCATTTGTGGAGATAAGTGTTTGCCCTGCTATCCCAGCACACATCAAAGGTGAACCACGTGGCATTGGGAAGCTTACACTGGCAGCACCCAGTGTAAAAATGAAACACAAAAGTAAAAGATGTATCTGTCAACACAGGTCAGACTGCAACAATTAGTTTGAACCTCGGAGTTTTGGAAAAAGATTGTCAATATCTCTTTTTCTGCCACAACTTAGTTCAGCAGTGGCTCTGAAACAATTAGATTGACTAGGGTGTTGGCAGAGTAAGGAGTTCAATTCTACCTCTTGCATTGAATGATATGCTAACAGATGTCAACAGTGTTAGATATGCAACCTTGCAAAACTGGGCTACAATTGATTTTTCTCTTCTTGGCACATGGGAGGATTTTGAAGGAATGTGTTGTATG
>NW_005065121.1:0-785 GCF_000277835.1 Geospiza fortis | reverse complement strand
CTGCTGGACCCCAAGTGCTAATATACTTCTGGGAAATTAATTCTGGATGTTTAGTTTTTGTTTGCTTAGGGTGTTTTGTTTGCTTTGTTGACTTTTGTTTGCAATTTAAGGAAAGAATGAGTGGTTAGGCTAGTTATTATGTAAATACAGTAAGTAGAACTTGGTTTGTTTTTCTTCTGACTGTGACTTGGTGGGACGCCTGGCTATACATGCTGGAAGCACTAAGTCCTCTACAGGACTTGCAAAGTTTATTTTTGTAGAGTTTCACATGTAGGATATGTTGTACCAGACTTTCTGGGTAGATTGTTCCCATATCTGCGGTTTTCCTCTGATATCTGTATCTGAGTACAAACAAGTAAGCTGATATTTAGAGTTAGCCTTCTCCAGATGTCACATTTTCTTTGTACACAATCAATTTCATTGTATTAGTTACGCAGTAGTGCAAGTGTTCTGGTTTTTATATTGTGTTGGAAAATGGAAACATGTATTTGATGTCAGTAATTCCCATTTTTCTCTCTGAAGTATGAAAATAACGTGGCTGTACGAGACAGAGTGGCATTTGCTTGCAAGTTCCTTAATGATGCTCAGGTAAGTTTGTGATTGCACTTTTAAACAAACTTTTAAACTGGGCTTTATCCAGTGGCAGAAGAAACTGGGGTGGAGGGGTGAACAGTGGAAATAATGAGTCATGAGTGATTTATTTTTTCTTATCACAGTAGTATATAAGGTATGGTATCATCTGGTTTTTAGTTTGTACTTCCAGGTTAATTTTAGATTCTGTTTTT
>NW_005065120.1:0-785 GCF_000277835.1 Geospiza fortis | reverse complement strand
AATTTTTTTACCCTTGCCAGTTATTTTGAACCCTGTTTAAATTTAGACCAGCAGCATCTAAATGCCTCCTTGACAATAATTCATAGAGAATGGAAAACACTCTCCAGCTAGAAAGTACCAAGGAACAGAAAAATCCGTGTGAAGGCAGGTTTTTGATAAAAAGTATTTGGCAGCTTAAAATTCAATTTTTCTAGTCAGCACTGTACCATATGTGCAACTGACATGTGCATCCTAGAATTCTTCCTTATTTCTGTTGGTAGCTTTTGTCCCCTCTGACATTTGGGTGTAGTTAACCTGAAGTTATGTTTTTCCATCTTCAGACTATTTTGAACTATCCTATCTGCAGATGTTGTCAGTTTTGATTTGGGGTAGTGTGCAGTGGCTGAATGCCACTATCAGCTATGAATGTCTTATGTAGTCTTTCATCCTGTTGATGATAGATTGGGCATATCTTGGGCTGGGGGTTGCAGCACTGATAGTGTGCTCTTTTTCTTTTGTGCTTTTGGAAGAATCCTTTTGGAGGGTGACTGTCGGTGGTGGCTTCCTCTGCAGTCTGAATTATTGTCAACTCACACCTAAATCCCAAATCTTCTCATTTTCTGTATTCAAGGCTTAGGACACTGCATACATCAGGGTTTAATTTTGTGCTGACTCTATATGAAGGATTCCTTATTGTGTAGCATGGCAGGTTCTTGATGTTGATCTGCCTGAAGTGCCAAGCATTGTTTATAGTAGTGATGTTTGTTTTCATCCTTGATCTTCTCACTGTAATACAAACTGACACT
>NW_005065119.1:0-785 GCF_000277835.1 Geospiza fortis | reverse complement strand
CGAAGAGAGCTCCCAGGGCCATTCCAAAGTGCTTGTTGGCCTGGCTCAGGCAGATCTTTCCCGGCTCCAGCTGCTTCTCATTGCCCTCCATCTCCTTGGAGAGCTCGTGGATGGCATCGCGGAAGGGGGTGGAGAGGTGCTCGCTCAGCACCACCACGATGCGCCACAGCATGTAGTTGTGAAGGATCCTGGGACAGGGACAGGGGCGGCCCTCAGCATGTCCCCAGGCACAGGGGAGGGTGGGAGCGTGTGCCAGGATGGGGACACCCCTGCTCGGGGACACAGGGGGCCTTGGCTGGTCGGGCACAGGGCCAGGCTGGCACCACGTCCCTCCCTGATGTGCCATGAGTCTGGTGACTTCTGCCATGAGTGGCTCAGCAGGTGTCCAGGCCCGACCAGGATGCTGTGGGGCTCACAACAGAGCCTTTCCCACAAGCTTTCCCAGATTTCCTGTGCCCAGCCTGGCCTTCCCACACCAGGAGGAGGGTGATGGTGGGAGGTTCCAGGCACAGCTGTGCTGTGTCCCCTGCCAGGCTGGGAAAGGTGCCGGGGCACAGGGGGTGCCAGCCCCCCTCACCTGCTGGGTGTCACACGGATGAGGTCGGACACCTTGTGCATGTAGTCGGTGGCCAGCAGCACCACCTCCTCCTCCTCCGAGAAGTTGTCATGGAAGATGCGATCCAGCAAGCGCTTCCACTTGAGCTGCCAGGGCAGGCACTGTCAGGGGGACAGGGGGACCCCCACTCCATGCCACCCTGGAGGGGACCCCCTCCAGCCTTTCCAGC
>NW_005065118.1:0-785 GCF_000277835.1 Geospiza fortis | reverse complement strand
TTTTGTAGATAAGCCTTATTTAAAAGAAACAAAGAGCAGACTTACACCTGTGAAACAGATATGTTTTGAATCCTGAGGAAAAGCAGAAAATGGAATAAAGACTGTAACTAGGCAGTTACACAAAATGAACCCATTTTTAAGGCAACAATCAATTTGAGGTAATTTGTTATAGTTGTACATGGGTCTGTGAGAGAGTTACTTCTCTTTATAATATGATGGACACATCTGTAATTTACTATTGATCAGATCTTCAGAAAGCTATTTGGATGCTTCACTTAATATTAAAAGTGTGACAATCCATGCTTTATATATTTCAAATATGTAGCATGTGAGAGGTTAGTGCTTTATTGTTGCATCAAATCTTTTGGTTGATTTTATCACTGTGTTTGGTTTTAAAGATTAATTTTAGTGGGCTCCCCAACAGGCAGCACTATAAGTGCTGGGAAGCTTTGTCTGGTCCTGCCAAATCTTTTCTGGCTATTCTTGTTAGCTGTGATTGGTTTTACTTACAAGCTGCTCTGTAAGTGAACTGTCTGACAAATTCATTATGTGATGAAATGCCTTGAGTTTTCTACTTCTTCACATACTTGGCATCTAATAAAATGTTTAAAAAATAGGTTATACTGTGCAGGTGTTACTAGGTGCTAAGAAAAGGAAGAGATGAAGCACATCTGGTATCTTTGAGCAAGAAGCGTTTTGTGGCTTAGCATCCTAAGCTGCTGCTGAGACATTTGAGATCCATTTTAATATTTCTGCTGTTCAAAGTGTCACATCCAAGAGTCTTA
>NW_005065117.1:0-785 GCF_000277835.1 Geospiza fortis | reverse complement strand
AAAGGGTTTTCTCTCTCTTTCTGTTGCATGTTACTTCCTCACCCTGGCATTCTAAAAGACCCAACAAAATGGTGGAGAAATTTATGTAATTACTCAGACCTCCAATGTCCCTAAAACTGCTGACACAATATCCTTCTCTCAGGATGCTACTTCTCATGGGTGATGAAGCAAAGAACACCTTAATCTGCACATGTCAAGATAAGTAAAATTCATGTCAGCCCTTGCAAAACAAAACTACTGGTGCAGAAGGTCACTAACCACTTCAGGCCAAACACTGCACTAAGGAACTTATCCTGCAAACTTTTCCACTACAATGCAGGGTCAATGAAGAACATGAAGAATATCTGAAAGTAAGTGAGGATAAATCCTTGTTGAGGGGCTTTTGCATGAGCTGGAATTACTATCCTGAATATTTACTGTTGTTCTGGAGTACTGAAATTGGGTTACATAATAAAAGCTGTTAGTTATTCCCCTCATAACCTGGGAATAATTGTAGGTGTGAATATAGGCAATGGACTACCAGTTCAGCAAGGCATTTAACCTTGTGCTATGCAACTATCCCTATTCAGCAAACTCCCTGGACTCAGATGAAAATTTTAAATGCTCTAGATAATAAACAGCAGTGGGGAAAACCACTAGATACTGAAATGACAAGGTCAGAGGGATCATTTTTATGCTTATGCAAACTAATGGCAATACTAGAAATAACATTGACCCACATAGTCAACCAAGAGCTATATAACTGCAAAAGAGGAAGGAAGAAACAGCTGAAGTAAAAAAAAAAA
>NW_005065116.1:0-785 GCF_000277835.1 Geospiza fortis | reverse complement strand
CCTTTGATCTGAGGAGGAAAAGGGGTGTACAATCTAACCCCATAAGCTGCATCCCACTTTCTTAACAAAGATCTTTACATTTTTATATGAGGACATGCTTTATAGGGGTACTGAGGCTCTTCATGGAGGAATCCTGTTCAGTGGGATGATGGATGTCAGACCCTCAAAGCAACAACAGAATGGCAGAGTCACTTATAACATTTGTAACACATCCAGAGATACCATCATCAACTGGCTTCTCTCAAGGAAACCTGGAAATTATCTTAAGGAATTGATATATCCAACCTGGGCTGAAAAGCTGGGATTTACACCAGCAAGAGGTACACCCACATCCAGCAAAAAATTTCCCAGATTCTCTGTTTCCTGACTACAAGAGGGACTAATTTCCCTTAATTTTCAATCTATATCTGTGTTAGTCATTCACCACTCCCTTGCTCACAGGAGAAAGTTGGAGCTCCTTGTGGGTGATTAATCTGCTGGAGAATGAGGTGAATCACAAGCAAGAAGAGCTTCTATTTCCCTCCATAAGCTGTGGAGGTTATCAGAACCAGTGTCCTTTGATAGATACTAACCTTGTACATGTCTGTATTTGATCAGAGATATCACATCTTTTTCACCTATGACATCATTCTGGGGTTACGATTTTCTATGAGAAAAAGGAGACCAGGAGTTTACTCAGCTCTTCAAACTTGCTGCCATCACTTTTACCTGTCAGGGAGCTGGTGATACATATTTGAGCATAATTTGAAAATAATCTATGCTTCTGTGTTGTCCATATTTCACCA
>NW_005065115.1:0-785 GCF_000277835.1 Geospiza fortis | reverse complement strand
TTTTTTTTTTTGGTAGCTAAAATTTAGATTCTATTCTTGCTAAGTTATATAGATGAAGAGAAAATACTTCCAAGAAAGGGTAGTGATAAAATACGTGTTTTTACTATAGTTGAGCCACAGGATGTCGCTGTTCCTCTTTCACAAGAAACAAACTTCAGCTGTGAAAGTAGACCAGATTCTTCTTAAAATTACAGAAATGCACAAAAATGACATAAAAAGCACAGAAATTAAGTCAGACATTTCTTTTTGTATGTGTGAGTCAATCTAGGCAATGTGTTGCCTGTGTAGAATAACAATTTAATATTCAATTCAGTCTCATCATGTACCAAGATTGATATATTTTTGGTACATCCCTCCAGACAGAACTGACACATATCAATATGTCCCATATTGCATAAAGAGTCAGGCAGAGCTGAATAGAGTTCAGGCGAAAGTTAATGTAAGACATTAAAACTTCTTGTAGCCTTCCCTGGTTAGCACTGAATTTCTAAAATTTAGCACCCTTTGCAACCACAAAGCTGGATCTTGACAAACACATGCTGCTTCTAGAGGTTTAATATGATCCCTCCATAAGATCTTGGTTGCCTTCATATATAGACTTCCCCATCCTAGATGTCCCAGGAGGAAGGTGGAAATTAGCTGAGAGGCTTTCAGGTGTCAGTGTGTTTCAGGCAGTGTTTTTCATCTGAGGGCACTGCAGAATGTAAAGTCCTTTCCACATGATCATCCTGATGCATTTCTTCACACTCTTCCATGTGTCTGTCTAAAGATACTATTTCTATCAG
>NW_005065114.1:0-785 GCF_000277835.1 Geospiza fortis | reverse complement strand
TGAGGTGGATTGAGAACTGGTTGAATGGAAGAGTTTAGAGTGGCATGATCAGTGACAGAGAGCCTAGTAGGAGACATGCAGAAATAATGCTTCCCAGGGGTCAGTCTTGTTCAACTTATCAATAACCTGGATCAAGGGACAGGGTATATCCACAGCATGTTTAGACATGTTAGGCAGAGAGAAACTTAATGAAGTACAATAACAGCAAGTGCAAGATCCTGCATTTGGAAAAGAATAGCCCCCTGGACCAGTGTAAACTGGGGACCGATCTTCTGGAAAGTAGTTCTGTGGAGGACCTGGAGATCCTAGAAACAACAAACAGTTTGTGAGCCAGCAGCGTTCCCTTGTAGCCAAGAAGGCCAACAGACTCCTGGCATGCATTAGGAAGAGCATTGCCAGCAGTTGAGGCTGCCCTCTATTCATCCATGGTGACACTGCATCTTTAGTACTGTGTTCAGTTCTATCCCTGGCTCAGGAAAGACAAGAAACTACTGAAGAAGGTCCAACAGAGGGCTGCAAAGATGATTAGGGGATTGGAGCGCCTGTCTTGTAAGGAAAGGCTGAAACAGCTTGGTTTGTTTAGCCTGGAGAAGGTATGATTGAGAGGGGACCTTATCAATGCATACAAATGTCTTAAGGGTGGGTGTGTTAAGAGGATGAGGCCAGACTCTTCTCAGTGGTTCTTCCCAGTATCAAGACAAAAGTCAATGGGCACAAACTCAGTCACAGGAAATTACCTCTGAATATGAAGGAAAACCTCTTTACTGTGAGAGTGACAGAGCACT
>NW_005065113.1:0-785 GCF_000277835.1 Geospiza fortis | reverse complement strand
TATATATATATACACACACACACTTGTCCCTATCAGTGTTTTTACTTCTGAGTCTGTTCTATGTTACTTATGGCAACAGCATCAGGTTAACTGCAAACAGTAAAAAAAATCAGTCTCACAGTGCCTCCTATTCCTGTGTAGAAAAGGAAAAGCATAAAATATGCAAAGCTTTGACCAAGGATGCACAGGGTATGTTGAAATATTCTAATGCAAAATGATATGATCAAAAATAGAAGGTTCTCTTCTCAACTCATCTGTATATTTAATGTCTCAGCTGGTTTTGTACCCTGGTTATTGCCAAATGTGAGATCTGCTGATGCCAAGGTTTGATGATATCTGGGTATTTTTATAATTAATACTACTAATTCCATTCCCACCAGCAGTGGAATAGAATTTCCTTTTTTTAACCAACAGTGTTTTTCAGATGTCTGAAGTTACTTTTTTACTCAGGCCTTTTACCAATAAGTTACAATTTGCCATTCAGTGATCTAATTAATGTCAGAAATGTTGATGAAATTTTATCAGCTCTCCTGTCAGTGGGCAAAGCAGGAACAGTAAGTGTTAATGGTGAATGCAGTCCCTTGTGTTTACAGGAAAACCCCTGGACCCCGCTATGCCTATTGTTCATACGGTCTCAAATGTCATTTGTTCAATGATCTTTGGACATCGTTTCTCCAGAGATGACGAGAATTTTCACCGCCTGATTGAGTCCTTTGACACTCTGGCAGCATTTTTGAACAGCATCTCCTTTTATGTGAGGAAAATCAATTTTGTTTGTTTGTTTG
>NW_005065112.1:0-785 GCF_000277835.1 Geospiza fortis | reverse complement strand
GAAAATTGGGAATTTTGGGGGAAATTTTCGGATATTTGGGGGAAATTTGGGAAAAATTTGATATATTTTGGGGAAATTTTGAGAATTTGGGTAAAAATTTGAGAATTTTGGGATGTTTGGGTGAAATTTGGGAATTTGGGGGGAAAATTGGGATATTTGGGGAAAATTGAGGAAAATTTGGGAATTCTGGGGGAAATTTGAAGAAAAATTTGAGAATTTGGGGAAAATCAGGAATTTTGGGTGAAATTTGGTAAAATTTGGGGGAAAATTTGGGGAAAAATTGGGAATTTTGGGGTAATTTTGAGGAAAATTTGTTTTTTGGGGGAAAATTGAGGATTTTTGGGGAAATTGGGAAGTTTTGAGAATTTTGGGGTAAAAATTTGGGAATTTTAGGAAAAATGGGAATTTGGGGGGAAAAGTTGGGATATTTGGGTCAAATTTGGGGATTTTGGGGGGAAATTTGGGAAGTGGGGGGGGAAAAGTTGGGATATTTGGGTCAAATTTGGGGATTTTGGGGGGAAATTTGGGAAAACTTGGGGGATATTGGGGGAAAATTGGAGGGAAATTTGGAATATGGGAAAAATTGGGGGGAAAATTGGGATATTTGGGTGAAATTTCAGAATTTTGGAGAATTCTGGGGGAAATTCAGGGGATTTGGGGAAAGAAATTGAGACATTTGGGGGAAAATTTGGGATTTTTGGAGAATGTTTTCAGAACAATTTGGGGGGAAATTCGGATATTTGGGTGAAATTTGAGACTTTTGAGGAAAATTTGGGGAAAATTTG
>NW_005065111.1:0-785 GCF_000277835.1 Geospiza fortis | reverse complement strand
TCCAATCTAAACCTCCCCTGGTACAACATGAGGCTTTTTCTCTTGTCTTATCCCTTGTTACTCAAGACAGAAGAACTGACACCCACATTGTTACACAGTCACCAAAAAAATCTGTGCATCACAACCTTTCACATTTCCTGAGTCAGAGTGCTCCCTTCAAAAACTGCAATTACACTTTCTTTTTTCATGTTGCATCCCAACCATGAATAAACAAACAAGTGTATCACTAAAATGTTCTTCCAAATTCTTAAGGAGAATTATATTTTTATTTAGCTCACAACACAGAGAAACATGTGCACAGCATCAACAGCTGTCCATTATTCCAATCTCAATCATCAGCTCAGTAAAATCATGTATCAAAGACCTTCACAACAATTCAAAGTACTCAGTTCTCTACCTACCACTTTCCTTAATCTTAATTTTCACACATCACTGTAGAATTACACATCACTTAAGATGACCTTGTTAACTCAATTCATGATTATTCCCTGCTTTCATGTTCTCAGGGAAAAAGAGTCACCATTTCTACTCACTTGATTTGGGGATCTGCCCAATTTGGTCTGGCCAAAACAGACTTTGCAGTGTACTCCACAGGATTATAATCTTCCCACTCAGTCAGCCAGCCCACTTTATCTTCAGGAACTTGGCTACGCTCAATGTGTGATCCTGGATATGGGGAGGTGAGAGCTTTTCTGTGGTGGAACTTCACATTATAACTGTTGAACATGTTTGCAGAATGAAGACGGGACCAACAGCTTGCAGATAAATTACTAAAAAAAAAAAAA
>NW_005065110.1:0-785 GCF_000277835.1 Geospiza fortis | reverse complement strand
TGTTAGTAAGAGAATTCACAACATTTATCGCTATTAGAACCACCAGAAAAAGAAGTGTTGATGACAGGATAGTATTAAAATAGAAGTGGAGAGAGGATCTTTTGGTTAGAGCTAAGCTTATTGGCCAAGATTTAGGTCTGGATGGGACAGCTCAAAACCCTGGGTGTCTAATTCCACCCACAGTAGAAAAAATGCAATTTGTTTGACTTGGAAGGACACTATACAGATGGACAGGATCTGGTCACTTGAATTTGTTTTCTTACCTTCCTCTGAAAAATTTTTGGGTCTTTGAGTTGAGGTTCTCTTTTCTTGTCTGTTTAGTTGATTATTTTTTTTCCCCTAGCTGCTGCAAGATTGGACATAATTTCAGGCAAATGTACTAATTATCAGGTTATTTCTCTAACAGTACCTGTCTGTTTGGTTTTCAGTGACTGCATTTGAATAATTGGGTTGACTTTCTGTTGCTCCCAGTACATAGCCTCAAGTCTATTTTTGTACCTGTACCTTCCTTTTTGATTTAAAATCGAGTACAGACATGACCTGAAGATCCAGTTTTGTGAGGTGCTCGGAACCCTGTTGTTGTGATCACTTTTCTGCAGACCACACAACTGAGAACAGATGGTGACCTGAAAGATAAAACTCCTTTGATTTGTTTTCTGGTCAAAGACTTAAGAATGAGGTGGAGGTTTGGTAGCTGCATCATTTTCCTTTGGGTTCAGGAACATACATATTCCCCTATGGCATATTATGTTGTCTTACAAATCATACTGTAGTGAAAGAGTTTG
>NW_005065109.1:0-785 GCF_000277835.1 Geospiza fortis | reverse complement strand
TTTTTTTTCCCAGGACTAGAATCCTGTGCTGTAACTGGCAAATCTCCTGGAGCCCTTGAGCTCGAGGTACAGGGAGATAAAATGCCTGTGTGCAAACAAATAAATGCTCACTTTGCTCTCCAGTGAATGGCTGTGGCAACCTCTGTGCTTACAGACAAAGTTAGCCTGATAGGTGCTGTTCTCTTGTGTCAAGAACTTGGTAGAAAATGGCAACTACTAGAGAAGTGTTTGTTCAGCATGGACACAAAATTTTGAGGGATCCTTTGAGAGGAACACACCTTTTGGAATACCTAAGTGCTTTCAGAGAGGTATCTTTTATGAATACATGACAAAATGAATGCAAATGGATAACTGTGTGGCTTTGATTTTATAATAATTAAAAGTATGAAACGCTCTACTTTGCTCCATGGAGAATAGCCAGTGGTATGACTTACCACAATAAATGCATCCATCCATCCATCTCTCCACATACTATATATAGTCTTTATAAACTTGTAGCTACATAGTTATGTCTTAAAACCAGCAAATTTTTCCCTTGTGTATTTGTCCTGGCCATGAATCGCAAAGTCATTCCTTCCAAACCAGGACAATGTTGCCTGAGGCAGGCAGATGGAGTTTTCCTGCAGTGAAAGTTGTTGCTTTGCCTGAAGGATCCTTGTAATCCTCTCTCAGTGTGTGTTGGCTATCACCAAGTGTTTTGGATACCAAAATGAGATTCTTCTTGCTTGTAGCACTGAAAATATCCTGAGCATTTCCAGTGTACAGGAACCATTTACCTGTGAGTC
>NW_005065108.1:0-785 GCF_000277835.1 Geospiza fortis | reverse complement strand
CACAGAGTATTCTGAGTTGGAAGGGAATGGACTAACAATGGACCCACACGGACCAACTCAAGTCCAACTCCTAAGTGAGTGGCCCATATGGGGATCAAACTCACAACCTTGGCACTTTAGCACCATACTCTAACCGCCTGAGAATCAGAAGGGCAAAGATACTCAGACAACTCTCACTGCAGAGTCCCATCTCCACTCCTGGACCCCAGGGCAGGACTTTAAAATAGTCCTCAGGAGCAGGAGTTTTGGCAGATACATACAGGAATTTCAGGCAATGCAATGCCATTTTAGTGTTGTGCTTGAAAGGACTGGGAACACTGGAGTTGCTGTGCAAACCTTTCAGACAGCCCTTAAGATGAGAGGCTTCTGAAATGTAAAATCACAAAACACAGGTTAAGAATCCTATTGCCACTCATGTAGTCATGACTTATAAAAGGGTGTAACTGGGGGCCACAAAGAAGCTTATGACAATAGAAGTGGTATACGTTTTGTGATTAGCAGGGAAACCTGCTCTAGCAGACTCTATTTTCATGTCAGTGTGTGCAAATATTTTCTCAGTTTAGTTTACCCAGTAGTTGATGGCCCCGTACCATAAATCCAAAGTTCCAAGGATTTGATATCCTGCTAGATACAGGATAAGGCTTTCATTAGTCTCCCTGTCCATTTTTCATCAGTGTCAGATTAGTGTAAGGTTTTAACCTAATGAAGAGGATATTCAGCACATTGATTCCTTCCACCACAGAGGGCAGTTTCTGTCCCACTACGGATGTGCAAGGGTAGAAGCT
>NW_005065107.1:0-785 GCF_000277835.1 Geospiza fortis | reverse complement strand
CTGTATTTGTGATTATTCACCCCAAAAGCTGCATTTTTGCCCTGTTCTCAGCAGTGTGTGTTATTTTTCGCTGATCATTGCTGTTGAAGCAATAAAGAATTGAGTTTGTGTGCCTTACCTCGCTGTTTAACATACAGACATGAAGATCAGAGCTGAATTATAAACACCAGGCTCCCAAAAATGTTTGGGGGATTTAGTCATTAATCCCAAGGGAAGATAAATGGTCAAGTCTCTTGTACAGGCACAGGGATGTAAACGTGGTAGGCAAAAAGAATAAAGATGGGGCAATACCATCTTTTATGGATGTATTTTCTCTTGATAGAACAAAAAGATTTAAAATTTGACAGAAGCAATGCCTGGGGGGTGCTCATTGCTCTCAGGGATGGAACAGCTTCAGGAATTTGTGGTTTATTTATGACGGGATGGGAAACAACAGCAGCTGAAATTTTGAAGCATTTGGTCTGCAGTGAGTAAAGGGAGAGAATTTGATGTGTTCCTTGTAAATATTCACAGCCCTGACCCCAGACAGTCCCCAGGATGTGCAGGTTCTGGTAAAACCATTTTGTTTTCTCAGGCATGTGTGTGATTAAATTTAAAGCACTAGTTGAGCTCTGATCCTTTGCTTCTTGGTTAATTATGAAGAGGTAGGAATAACTTCTGGATTAACACAGAGCCTGCTAAACTCTTGCCAAACAGTTCTTGTCCTGAGAGTCTTGTTTTGAAATTTGGCTCACAGTATCAAAGAGGACAAAGGGATTTCTGGATAAGGAGATGGATCAGGAGAT
>NW_005065106.1:0-785 GCF_000277835.1 Geospiza fortis | reverse complement strand
AAAAAAAAACTGGTAACAAAAGAAAAAACCAGAAAATTGGCATGGCTTTCTTGCCAAGTGGAATATTAATAAAAGGAGGTGAATAGCATTGAAATCAAGTCTTCATCTTTAAATCTAACCTCTGGAAATGGCATGTGCTTTATTCCATGTATGACACTTACTGTGAAGCCTAATTATAAATATAAACCCATATGCTTCTGTAGCCTCTGTCTAGGAACCAAGCTGACTGAAAAAAGAGATGAGTTTTCAGCCTAATGCAGACATAAAATCCCTGTTTTCTATTTCTCTGGCAACAGAGATTCATGTTGAATTAGAGTGACCAAGTAAACATAGCTTGAGCAAGGAATTTAGCCTAATCTGTGGTATTTAGTTGGCATAAGGGAATAGCTGCTATCCTGATGACATAAGCAGGGCAAAGCCAGCAATCTGAGCTCTGTTTTACCTTGTAATAACACATACCATTACACTTGGTGGCTTTACTTGGGATTTAGTGTAGAATGAGATTGTAAATCTTCTAAAGAAGTGCAAATAGACACAATGTTTTATCTGGAGCCTACGGAGCTAAACTTGTTCTGGGCAACATTGAGATCCACAGTCCTCAGTTCAGATGAGGAGAAATAAATAGATGATGGGAGGTTGAATGTGGAAGGAAGCAGGACTGGAATACTTCAGTGAAAAGAGGACAGGAGCCCCTTGGGATATGCAGGATGAGAGGGGATTTTTTCTGAAATTTGGGCTTTGACAGCATCTTCTCAACAGCTCCATGGTGTGTGTGCTCTGTGTTG
>NW_005065105.1:0-785 GCF_000277835.1 Geospiza fortis | reverse complement strand
GAATTTGGGGACTTTTGGTGGAATTTTTAACGGATTCGATGAAATTTTGACGAATTTCGGGTTAATTCGGTGGAATTTGGGGGAAATTTTAGTGGAATTTTGGGGGGATTTGATGAAAATTCGATGAATTTTGGGTGAATTCAATGAAATTTGGGGTGAATTTTGGGGGAATTTGTTTGAATTCGATGGAATTTTGGGTGAATGTTGGGGAATTTCGGTCAAATTCTGTGTAATTTTCAGAATTTGGGGGGAATTTTGGGGGAATTCGATGAAATTTTGGATGAATTTTGGGTGAATTCAATGAAATTTGGGGACTTTTGGTGGATTTTTTGGCGGATTCGATGAATTTTTGACGAATTTTGGGTGAATCCGATGAAATTTTGGGGGAATTTTGGGGCAGATTCGATGAAATTTGGGGAATTTTGGGGAAATTTTGAGGGAATTTTGCAGAATTTGGGAGAATTTGAAATGAATTTGGGGGGAATTTTGGGGAATTTGGTGAAAGTTTTGGGAATTAGGAGGGAATTTGGGGGAATTTTAGGAAATTTTGGATGATTTGGGGGGTTTGATGGAATTTTGGGGGGATTTGTGGCAATTTTGGGGAATTTCAAAGGAATTTTCCGGAAATTTGGGGGATTTGAGGGAACTTCAGGGGATTTTGAGGGAATTTGGGAGAATTCGATGAAATTTTGGGGAATTTCGGAGGAAATTTGGGGAAATTCCATGAAATTTGGGGAATTTCACAGAATTTTTCTGGAATTGGAGAGGATTTGGGGGAATTGAAT
>NW_005065104.1:0-785 GCF_000277835.1 Geospiza fortis | reverse complement strand
AGAATGAAGTGGCAGAGCACTGGGCTTGTTTGCACAGTGAACAGAATTGCAAAAGTCCAGCAACAGCTTGTTCTCAATTTGAATCCACTGAGAATGCTCTTGTTGCTTGAAAAGTAACATGAAGCCATTAGACTTTATCACAAAATGTGGAGATCAGCTCTTTTTTATACTCTTAGTGTTGCAGAGTCGATGATAACCAAGTCCGTAGATCACCTAGAAGCACATGTCAAAACAGAAGGCATTCTTTACGTACCCCTTCTCCAAGCAGCCCTGAAGCTGCGCACAACACACTGCATCTCTGTACTTTCTTTCTCAGATATCCATGCCATCACATTTTCCATTCTTGCAGCTACGTTGCCAGCTGTCAGCAGATTCTGTTACAGAAAAAAGCTCAGTAAGTCAAAACAAGTGCAAGGCTGCACCATCTGCTTGCCACGCGTAAGTCACATCAAACTCACCAGCGCACTGGGTCCTTTCCTTCTCCGCTGCAACTACCATTGTGTTGTCTGCATTTCGGAGCCTAGATGAAAGCACAGTTGTTTCCACAGAGGGCTGAAAGAAAAATTGATAGCAGCAAGAAGAGCTGTCCTTAAGATTCTTGCTTAAGACTGTAATGTGAATTCAGCAGGCAAGAAAGTAGCAGCCACCAGCTTTTTGCAAGTTTATGCTACACAGGGGAACTGGACTCGAGCAACTGGGACACATGATGGGGTGTCCCTGGCTTCCAGTGCCCCCTCCTGGTGCTCCCAGTGCCTCACCTCAGTGCTCCCAGTTCTCTTCAGAGC
>NW_005065103.1:0-785 GCF_000277835.1 Geospiza fortis | reverse complement strand
AACTTCTGATTTTGCTTGTTTTTAAGTGCTGTTACAAGTGCAAGTGCTTGTGCAAAGGTTGTGAACTGAGCAGGATGGGGTCTCCATGGACATTGTTAGATTTCTCCATCAATAGTGAAAACCACTGAAGTGCCTGGACTCCTGTGCTGGCTGATATAAAATGGATGTTTCCTTCGAAGGCTGCATTGCATCCCTGCTGCTGAACTTTTATTTGGAGTTCCTCAAACTATGACCTCTGAAGCCTCTGTGGCAAAGCTCCTGCTTGGTGCATATTTCATGCAGCAGGATGTCAGTGATAGAAATTCTTCCTGTAATTTCATCTCTCTGTAAACTGCCTTTTCTCAGCTTCTGTTGCATGCCAAAATATTCCTTTCTGCACAGAAGTCACCCCAAAAGTGAATCAGATCCTGCTGAGCAGGACAGTCTTCTCACTACCTATTTATAGTGCATGCAATTACCCTCCATGCATCTCGGAATTCTAATTGCCTTTTTATTGCTGTTTGTAGTGTGTTAAAGGTTTTTGAATGCTCATGCCTTGTGTTCTCATTAGCTCTATTTATTCCTCCTTTGGCTCCCTTCCTCAACCTCATCAAATTTAGCATCTTCATGCCTTCAGGCCTTGGACAGCTCTGCCACTTCTGACTTCTCCCATGTCCTTGCTTGTGTTGCTGCTCCAGATGCTTTGTGTTCCCCAGTCTCGGTCTGACGTGCTCTTGGGACCTGTCTCCTGGAAGGGGCTCTGTGCCTGCTGTGACACCCTGCCAGTGATCCCTTTGCTGGGCAGG
>NW_005065102.1:259-785 GCF_000277835.1 Geospiza fortis | reverse complement strand
GGAAGGAAGGAGAAAAATTGGGGAAAAGAGGAGAAAATTGGGGAAAATTGGGAAAATTGTGGAAAAATTGGGGGAAAAGGGGGGAAAAGGAGGAGAAAAATTGGGAAAAAGGAGGAGAAAATGGAGGAAAAATCAGGAAAATTTGGTAAATGTGGGAAAAAGGGGGAGAAGTGAGAAAATGAGAAGGAAAAATTGGGGAAAATGTGGGGAAAAGGAGGAGAAAATTGGGAAAATCAGGAAAATTTGGGGAAAATTGCAGAAAAATGGGAAAATAGGGGAAGGAAAGAGAGAAATTGGGGGAAAGGGGGAGAAAAATTGGGGGGAAATCGGGAAAATTGGGGCAATGTGGGAAACGGGGAGAAAAGTTGGGAAAAATAAATGAAAATTGGGAAAAATGGAGGGAAAAATTAGAAAAAAATCGAGGGAAAAAGGAGGAAAAATGAAGGGAAAACCTGGAAAATTGGGGAAAAAAGGGGGGAAAATGGGGGAAAAAGGGGGAAATGGAGAAAAGGGGGAGAAAAATGGG
>NW_005065102.1:0-217 GCF_000277835.1 Geospiza fortis | reverse complement strand
GGGAGAAAAATGGGAAAAATGAGAAAAAATTGGGGGGAAATGGGGAAAATTGGGGGAAAATTGAAGAAAAAAGGGGGAAAGTGGGGGAAGGGAGGAGAAAAAATGGGAAAAATGGGGAAATTTGGGAAAAAATCGAGAAAAAGGGGAGAGGTGGGGGAAGGAAAAATTGGGAAAAAGGGAGCAGAAAAATCGGGAAAATTTGGGAAAATTGGGAAAA
>NW_005065101.1:0-785 GCF_000277835.1 Geospiza fortis | reverse complement strand
GTCTGTCCGTGCTCACCTCGTACATCTTGTCCCACGTGGGCTCCATGCTGTCCCCAGTGACCCTGCTTGTCACCGCCTGTGTCCCCCTGTCCATCCCCCTGTCCATCTGTCCGTCTGTCCGTGCTCACCTCGTACATCTCATCCCATACTGGGTCCAGGCTGTCCCCAGTGACCCTGCTTGTCACCGCCTGTGTCCCCCTGTCCATCCCCCTGTCCATCTGTCCGTCTGTCCGTGCTCCCCTCGTACATCTCATCCCATACTGGGCCCAGGCTGTCCCCAGTGACCCTGCTTGTCCCCGCCTGTGTCCCCCTGTCCATCCCCCTGTCCGTCTGTCCCCCTCACCTCGTACATCTCGTCCCACACGGGGTCCAGGCTGTCCCCGATCACCCGGCTTGTCGCCGTCTGTGTCCCCACCCTGAGCAGCGCGTACGGGTCCGAGCGGCCCTGGACGAGCCCGCCCAGGAAGCGATCCTTGGAGCGCAGCGCGCGCGCGGCCACCAGGGACACCCGCACCACGCCCTGGGGACATCGGGGGGACAATGGGGACACCAGCGACACCCGCACCACGCCCTGGGGACACCGAGGGGACAATGGGGACACCAGGGACACCCGCACCACGCCCTGGGGACAGTGAGGGGACAATGGGGACACCAGGGACACCTGCACCACGCCCTGGGGACATCGGGGACACCGAGGGGACAGCGGGGTCACCAGGGAGGGACAAAGGCCCTGGGACAACAAGAAATGGAGGAGGGAGATGGTGGGGGAAAGGGAGAGGAGAGGA
>NW_005065100.1:0-786 GCF_000277835.1 Geospiza fortis | reverse complement strand
TTTTTTTTTTTAAGATAATGTTAACAACATGTGCTCCTGACTAAAGGTCTTTGGCAATCAGTCTTTTGAGGAAGAAATACATCTTGAAGAGGTATGATGTGTAATAAAACTTGTGTTAACAGTTAAAAGTTTAATGTTGGCTAAAATGCCTTGTCAAAGTACTTCTGTACAAAATCAGAAAGTTGAGCCTTGAAGCTAATACGCTTCTATAGACAAACCTCTGATGATTAAAACTTTTTGGCCAATTGTCTTGTCAATGGTTTGTGTCAAAGCTTGAGCCATAGCCCCATGTTCCCAACAAAGGAGTCATTAATTAGTCTTTACAACTGGAGGGAAAAACAGGTTACAAAAGGAATGCAGAAACAGCAGACACAGAGTGGCATAGGAGAGATGCTGCTATAAGACATTTTAACTGAGGTAACTCAGGTTCTATGACACTTTACAAATTCAAGGTTCAATCCTGGCTTTGTTCACACGCTCAAGATCTTCATGAACTGGAGAGAAGGCAGAGTGAGGCGATCTGAACAGTTTGGATTTCTATCCTGAATCTGTCACAGTTTCCTTCTGTCACCCAGCAAATAACATTGTTTCTTTATGCTACTGCTCCTATCCATGTGAAAACAGAACAATGAAAATTCATATTTTCCATTGCTGTAACAATCCAGGGCAAACCTATCTTGAGCATAAGGCTATCTTTCACCATCTTTTTGATAAGACACACAGTACAAAACCATTTCCATGGGTTTGGTATTTCTTGGTTCTGAAATGATGCAGATTATATTTTCA
>NW_005065099.1:0-786 GCF_000277835.1 Geospiza fortis | reverse complement strand
GTAATGTATTACTATATATGTATGAGAATTGCTGTAAACGTGTTTAATACAACATTATTGTAACTACAAAAATTACCTTCTAATTACAAGACTACATTTATTATTAAAATGTTAATACAGCACTACTAATCAATACATCAAAATCCATTTGGTAAATATCTGCATAGAGCCATATAATATGCACTTTTCACAGGAACTTCACTCACTTACTTTCTATACTCTTGCCTCTTAGCTCTTGCCTTTTACTCTCTTACGCTTTTAGTCTCTTACCCTCTAATCCTCTCTACCCCTCTCTTCTCTCAGGCCTGCTCCGAGCTGCGGCTGGCAGCTCCCAGCAGGACCCTGCCCCCCCACCCTTTGCAATAAACCCCAAGTTCCACGACCTGGCTTCAGAGATCTCTCGTCTCCGTCCGTCCTGACCGTGCTACCCCCCGTCAGTCCTACACTGGTTCTCATCTTTTGCAGAGAGAGAGAGAGACGGGGAGTTTTTCTTTGCTTTTATCGCTGGTTTTCCTCGTTAGCTACCGCAAGAAAGGTTTTCTCAGGACTGGTTTTTTTTTCTGGAACCATTCAGCCCTGCTCGGGACTGAAAACCCAGAATAACATGGGGAGCTCATGCCTGTGGCCCATCAGAGGTCTGGGAAGGTGCATCCCAGCCCGGGAAAAACAGAGAGACTGAAGAGACCGAGACACACCCACAGAAGACACTCTCTCTGAACCACAGAAGGACTCTCTGAGTTTGCCATCTCATCAGAGCAAAGAGAGGTTTTATTGTTTAATATTATT
>NW_005065098.1:0-786 GCF_000277835.1 Geospiza fortis | reverse complement strand
GGTGCCCAGGAGGGGAAGGGTGTGGGTCGGGGTTTGGGGGTGCCCAGGAGATCAGGGGTGTAGCAGGGTGGATTTTTGGAGAATGGCTGAGAGGAGTGGCTTTGGGGGTGATGAGAAGATGAGTGGAGAGGCTTTGGGGCTGACCATGAGGTCAGTGCAGTGAATTTGGGGGGTGATGATGATCTGAGGGGTGCTGAGCCATGACCTTGGGGCTGACCAGAAGATCAGGGCAGTGACTTGGGGCTGACCAGGAGGGCAGGACAGTGACTTGGGGCTGACCAGAAGATCAGGGCTGTGGCTTTGGGGTGCTGATGACCTGAGGGGTGCCGAGCTGTGGCTTTGAGGCTCACAAGGAGGTCAGGGCTGTAAGTTTGCGCCTGACCAAGAGGGCAGGGCAGTGACTTTGGGCTGACCAGGAGATCAGAGCCGTGACTTTGGGGCGCTCAGGAGGTCAGGGCAGTGACTTTGGGGCTGCCCATGAGGTCATGGCAGTGGCTTTGGGGCCCTCAGGAGATCAGAGCTGTGACTTTGGGGCGCTCAGGAGATGAGGACAGTGACTTTGGGGCTGCCCACGAGGTCATGGCAGTGGCTTTGGGGCGCTCAGGAGGTGAGGACAGTGACTTTGGGGTCCTCAGGAGATGAGGACAGTGACTTTGGGACTGCCCATGAGGTCAGGGCAGTGACTTTGGGGCCCTCAGGAGATGAGGACAGTGACTTTGGGGCCCTCAGGAGATGAGGACAGTGACTTTGGGGCTGCCCACGAGGTCATGGCAGTGGCTTTGGGGC
>NW_005065097.1:0-786 GCF_000277835.1 Geospiza fortis | reverse complement strand
TTATATAGACCTGCCATAATCTGCATTGTTTTCTAATACACCTGAAACTTGTGTTTGAGGTTTTGTTTTGTTATAGGGCCCTTTTTCATACTTGAGATAAACATCTAGTTTGGTATTTGGTAATTTTTGATACTTCTTATTTTGTCCCAGACATTAACAGTCCTTGAGCAGTCTACTTGAATCAGTAGATTGGTCAGGAAAACTTGTGTTTAGTTTCCCTTAGAGTAAAAACCAGTTGTGTACTGCTCTTATTTCTGTCAATATTTTGTTGTTGTTGTATCAGCTGGGCGATTTTGGTAGGCAAAATGTAAATGACTCACTTTAACCTAAAAACATTGAAAGAAAAAAGCCATGGGAAATGGAAATGCAGACAAACGTGTAAGTTCAGGTTAGGATTTCATACTGCAGTGAAGATCACAGTTCACTGTCTGTGCTTTTTGACAGCTGTGGCTGATGGAAACAAATTAAGAATTCATTTGCAGTGGTTTTGAAATAATATTGTTACTGTAAAGCATCTTTCTAGTCCTATGTGTTGCAGATGGTGGAATTTAAACATGAAAGATTCCTGGTTTTTACTGACATCTTGGCTGCCTTCAGTTCAAATAATTTTTTATTTTATTAAGCTTATATGGAGAAGGCAATGATGAGTTTTATGCATGCAAAGTGGTTTTTATTAGTGTTACAGCTGTGAGGGGAAAGTTGGATAGAAGTACTTATGGAATTGGACCTCAAACACAGATTGTTGCTGGTCTTTCCCTTCAGTTTTTCCAGACTTGTTCCTGTCAT
>NW_005065096.1:0-786 GCF_000277835.1 Geospiza fortis | reverse complement strand
GAATTCACCCAGAATTTGACCCAAAAACCACCCAGAATTCACCCAAAAAATACCTGGAATTTACCCAAAAAAATAACCAAAATTTGACCAAAAACCACCCAAAACCCATCCAGAATTTGACCAAAACCTATCCAGAATTCACCCAAAAAACACCTGCAATTTACCCAAAAAATAACCAAAATTTGACTAAAAACCACCCAAAAAAATCCACCCAGAATTTGACCAAAATCCACCCATAATTTGACCCAAAACCACAAAACCACCCAGAATTCAACCCAAAACCACCCAAAAATCACCCAAAAAACACCTGGAATTTACCCAAAAAATAACAGGAATTTCACCCAAAACCCATCTGGAATTCCACCCAAAACCTCCCAGAATTCACCCAAAGAACACCTGGAATTTATCCAAAAAATAACCAGAATTTCACCCAAAAAGAGCTCAAATTTGCCCGAAAAACACCTGGAATTTGACACAAAAAACATCTGGAATTCACCCAAAAAATAACCAAAATTTCACCCAAAACCACCCAGAATTCGTCCAAGAAACATCTGGAATTTACCCAAAAATCACCTGGAATTTCACTCCAAATCCACCTGGAATTAACCCAAAAAATAACCAAAATTTCACCCAAAACCACCCAGAATTCGTCCAAGAAACATCTGGAATTTACCCAAAAAATAACCAGAATTTCACCAAAAAGAGCTGGAATTTACCCAAAAATCACCTGGAATTTCACTCCAAATCCACCTGGAATTAACCCAAAAAATAACCAAAATTTCACCC
>NW_005065095.1:0-786 GCF_000277835.1 Geospiza fortis | reverse complement strand
AGAGTTGCTAATGTGTTTTAGATGTGAAGGAAGCTAAAAATTTTGCTAGAGTAAGCTGCAGTGCCCTGTAAACAAGTATTTCTACTGGTGTTAAGTGATACAGGAGCAGCAATTGCAACTCACGGACTGATGCTCCGCTCTCCTGAGGCATTCACTCTGAAGAAATTGCTCTGCAGTGGCAAACCGAGCTCATCTTTTTATATCAACTTCTCTGAATTAATTGCCTACTGTGCGTCTTCTCTTTGGCGCACATCTTCTTTCCAGTTAAACATTACTGCTCAAATGTCAGCCTGCCCCTTGGTTTTTGTTGGTAGCAGCCTCATTATTCACTCAGTATCAATTATCTGTGTAAGTTTGAGGTGTTTTTTTTGTGTTCCACTGGACCCATGACATGAGTAGCCTTTACTAGACCCTGGTGACTAATGTACTCAGGCAGAGCAATGAGCAAAGGTTTCAAACTAATGCCCCTGCCTGGGACTACAGGGTCCTAGGTGGGTGGAAGCCATTTGTGGAAGGAGTGTCTTCATTCCTGCATGTGTGTTCTTAATGATCCAGTTTTATGAAAAATCATTCTGCAGATAATAAGAAACAACACCCAAATACTGTATTTGAAAGGGAGGAAGGGATGTAATTTTGATGTGGTGTGCAGTCATGAAGTTGTGTTAAGATGGTGAGGCAAAACAGCAGCAGTTGAGCCTGCTGTACCTCCATTTTCAATTTTATTTTCAGGATAAAGAAATTGCTGTTAGAAGTCTGAATAGGTGAAATCTCAATAAGAAAAAAAAA
>NW_005065094.1:0-786 GCF_000277835.1 Geospiza fortis | reverse complement strand
AAGTAATTGATTCATTATTTTATTTTATATTAAATTAGTTTCTATGTTTAGACCATAAATGAGGCTCAGGACGATGTAGCCATGTTTTCTGATTTACTTTAGAAAAAACTTGTATATCATTTAGACTTAAACTAATGGTTGAAAACTAGATTTGAATGTCATTATGAATAGATTTGATGTAGTTGATTTACTATCTTGTTAACATCTTAATTAGGAAGATTTCTTTCCTTTGGGACTGTCTTGTGAAAACAAGTCCTTTCTTCCTTTTCCATGCCACATTCTTAACCACAATTTCAAAATCACCTAAAGCTCATTGAAGAACAGTTCTCAAGTGTTGAAGATTTCCATTTCATTTCCATTCAAGTTTGATTGACAGGATGAATGTCCTACCAAAAAGGCCATCTAGTATTTGGAGTACCAGTCAATGACTCTTTGTGACCAGCACTGAGTGTTCTTGGCTTCATCTTAATATTAAAACTTCACAATTTTTTATAAGATGTAATGGCTGTTTTCTGTCCAACTCTAAACAATGAGCTTCATTAATTGAAGCAGATAAAATCTCTGATGCTACTTTGCTAATGGCATTCCTTGTTAATTCCTTGTTAATTCAGCAAGATAAACAAGAGACTACTTTTGACACGAACATTATGAAGGGAGAAGATTTTTCTGGATTAGACATGATTATTTTGTGTGAGTAGCACTTGCTTCATCATTAACAATTTCATGATCAATGTCAAAAAAATATTGCAGGGAAAACAAAACAAGCCTGGAAGATATATATATATA
>NW_005065093.1:0-786 GCF_000277835.1 Geospiza fortis | reverse complement strand
AATAAAGCAAACAGACAATCCCTTCTGCAACAATGACACTGCAGGACAAATGGGCATTTTATGAGTTATGCTTATGACATCAAAATCTAGTACAGGGGAGGATTTTTATCCCAGAGTCTTAAAAATTGACTGAAATTTAAATCCAGAAAGAAAAGGCATTGGCTGTGCAGAGACTGACATTAAAAGCATTGATATCACCTGTGGTCTGTCACACACAAAGATGCAAGAGTCACTCAACATGAACTGCTTGAAATATCTGTTTAAAAAAAAGGTAAATGCTTTCTTGGTAACTGTATGCACAGTAAAAAGAAGAAAATAATTTTTTTATGTCTGTTTAAAACAAATGCATGTCATACTGTCTCCAGTCCTTCACAAACATATTTTCTCAGAATTCAGTTTATTCTCTGTGATCCTGTGAGCTCTTTTCAAAATATGCAGCACATTTGCTTACTGCTTGTAAATCCTAAAGGATCTGTGCGTTCCAGACAAATTGTCACGATCTAGGAATTACTAACACAACCAGGCATGCATGTCCAAATTAGCAGAAGAGTGGGGAACTCCAATTAGGCAAATAAATAGCACCTAGAATTGCACTGCATTGGCATTTGTCCTCCTAAATGCAAAACCAATAAATGTTTTTGTTTGCTATACCATCACCTGTGAACTGGAAGAGACAGGTCACTTGCATCTCAAATTAGGCACGCTCTCCTCGCCAGTTCAAGGGTGTTTTTCCAAATAATTTCAGCATTTTTCTTCTGTCTGAATGAGATCACAGTTGCAAAATTT
>NW_005065092.1:0-786 GCF_000277835.1 Geospiza fortis | reverse complement strand
TTTTTTTTTCTGTCCAGATGTAGATGTTGCTACTAGTCCTGTGGAGAGAGAGATTAATCCTTTTGCAGAGAATGGTTGGTCAAACTACACCCAAGCCAAAAGATTTTCCACTGGCTCTCACAGGGTCAGGACTGTACTCAGGGTTTTTGCAATTTCCAAACACAGACTGTAATGAACAGTGTTAAATGTTAAGTTCCCCTGCCCATCCTTTGGCTCAGTGTGCTGTCTGATAATGACCACCTATTTGGAAAAAACATACTCCAACACAGGAAGAAAATTGGCTACTCCTATGTCTGAACATACCCCATGCAAGTAGGTATTTGTCATTGGTTATACCAATGATACAACCCTGATGCTCATAGCTGCTCTTCCTTCAGCACTTCTATCTAGAGCATGTAATGAGACCCTTCTTTCCTGCCCATGGGGTATTCCTCATCTCCTTTCATGTGTCTTCTTGTTGTGAGATGATTTTCTAGTTTCATCAAATTGCTTGTACTTGAAGAGAGATCCAAAAAAGCCATCCTCAACTTGAAAAATTGGGCTATAAAGGAACAGTGTCATAGATGAGGAGATGAGTTCATTTTATTCTTAAGACTGTGGTAGGACTGTTTCCTCACACACTACCTCACAGTTAGGTCATCACAAGAAAGCCTAATTTCTGCAGGAGGTGCAGCACCTGACCTTAGTGAACTAAATTACTCCTTGAAGAATATGCATCAAAGTTGATTCTTCTCAAGTTTAGTGTAATTGGATAAGTACATTGTGGAAAAATACTAATTACACAAG
>NW_005065091.1:0-786 GCF_000277835.1 Geospiza fortis | reverse complement strand
AGCCAATCAGAGAGAAGGGCGGGAAAAAAGGAGGAGAGGGATTGGTGGAGAGAGGAAGAAGGCGGGGAGAGAGAAGGAGCGGGATTGGTGGAGAACTGAAGGGGAGGGGCGATCAGGGGAGAGAAAGTTTCTGATTGGATGGGAGGGGAGGAAAGAAAGGCGGGAAGTTGTGAGGGAGAAGCAAGATGGCGGCGATGGGGCCGGGACGTCTCGGTGAATTCTGAGGGGGGAGAAGCGGCGCCGTGACGTCACTGCTTCCTCCCGTGACGTCACGGCTTGTGGAGCGAGCAATGAGGGCTTCAAGCCCGCCCCTCGCCTGTGATTGGCTGAGAGTGAAGGGAGGCAGAACCGACGATTCTGATTGGACGGCGTGCGCGAGTTTTTCCCGGAAACCGCTTCCGGGTTAAGCCACGCCCCTTTTATGACCACGCCTTGTTTTCCTTTTATGGGCGGGTTTGTCTATATTAGGAAATGTGGGCGGAGCTACAAGCTGATGTCCATATATGGTATAAAGGGGCGTGGTCATGCGTGGTGGGCGGGGCTTGAGCCTGAGGGCCCCAAAATTGAAGGAAAAAATCCCAAAATTGGGCAAAAATGCCCCAAAACGACCCCGAGCTGGTGCAGAATTGGGTCAAAATCCCAAGGAACGGTCCCAACGTGACCAACGATGACCAAAAAGTACCAAAATTGACCCAAAATTGACCCAAATTACCCCAAAGGGCCCAAAATGATCAGAAATGACCCAAAAATGACAAAAAAATTACTGAAAAGTTTCAGAATTGAGTC
>NW_005065090.1:0-786 GCF_000277835.1 Geospiza fortis | reverse complement strand
AACCCAAACCATTTTGTGATTCTAAGACTGATGAAAAAATTCTAAACTTGCTGCCAGCTACCAGCCTGCAATAAAAATATCTTCACCTGAAGAAGCTGAAATTACAGTCTAATGGAAGACAAAATTTCTCAGAGGAACCAAAAACATTGTCCTGAATTACCTAGTATGTATCTGTGCAGGAAACCAAGAGCCTTTCCGTAAGTGAAACCTACAGGCAAACCTAATATGGATTCTATAATCTTAGAAAAGCTCCTCATACATTTAAAAGTACACTGAAGGGAGAAGGAAATTGATCAAAGTCAGCCATAGCAACAAATACTTACTTGTTGCTCGTAGAAATGGAAAAGCTATCTTATGTGCCATTTTCATCAAGTCTTTTGACAAGATGAGAACTTTCACAAATCTAGTATTGACTAGCATATTCTAGCCCAAGAACACATATTCTAGCACAAGAACACATATGCCATACCAAATTTCCAAGCTTCACAATCTCATTTTAAGTGGCAATTTGTACTTGTATTTACTTAGAGCTAATTTACCTTCAGGCATCCCACATCTGTGAATATACTATGAGTTTTTTGTGATCCAGAGCAATCCTTAAATATCTGGCTTGAGAATGAACCCCTGTGCTGGCACACTGCATCCTACTATGCAGGATCAGTTGCTACTTCAATTCAATTGAAGGAACTCAAGTCTTTTCCTCACTGGAACCCAGAACAAGTGACCTCACGTGACTCAGAAAAGCCTGCTGCTGCCCAGCACAGCACCCACAGCTTCTGCCTCACC
>NW_005065089.1:0-787 GCF_000277835.1 Geospiza fortis | reverse complement strand
GATGTTTCAGGCACCTGGCACCCTCAGTGTTTTAGTTGCTTCCATCAGTGCTCATCAAACACTTGATGAATACTGGGATACATCTTGCACTACCCAACTTCATTCCTTTATTTTGTTTTTTTTTTTGAGGCCAGAAGGACTTCTAGTTTAAACCTCTACTGATGCCTGTAACAAAAGTGCCTTTGTTTTGAAGGAGAATGAGTATCATCCCTGTCCTGTTGTGTACATTGCATGGCACAAGCTACTCCTGGAGCTACAGGAAAGAGCCGGAAGATAGGAGAATAATGAAACTTGTAGGCTCCATAGGTGAGTGCCTTGGAGACAAAGCACAGTAGCTGGCTTCCTGTCACTTGTTTTAATATATGATAAACAGATACTGAAATTAGTGCAAGTCGAATGCCCTCAGTGCCCAGCAGCTGACTGTGTTGCAAGAGCACAGGAAGGAGATAACAATAAAGTTTGTGTAGGAGAGGCACAAAGCTCAGGGAGGATGTTTGAATCCCCTACACTGGCACTCCCCATGCCAGTAAAGAAATTCAGAGGTAGTAGTCACTTTTGGATTTAATGTATTCCTGTTCAATAGGGTTTTTTCACACAGAATTGTGTTTCCTTCATCCATGAGTTTCTCACAGTGTTTACTAAGGCCTTTTGAAGCTGTTTGCTGTTCTGGGTGTTTACCTTGTTCCCTACTGCAAGCATTTGTTGTTCAATAGGAGCTGCTTCTTTGTTTTGCTTATTTTCTCTCCTGGTTTACTGTATGCAATGCTTTTTTTTTTCTGATTGCTGT
>NW_005065088.1:0-787 GCF_000277835.1 Geospiza fortis | reverse complement strand
ATCTCTCTTTCCTGATGAGGAAGAGCATCAAAACAGGAAAACACTTTCACTAAACAAAGCCCATTTCTCTGCTAATACCAGTTGGCCCAGGGAAGCTGCAGCAGGTAATGTCAGTGGAATCTCTCTTTCATCTTTCTCCTCACTGCATGGATTCAATCCTTCCTTCTCTCTGGCTGCCCTCCAGATGGCACAGCCATGGTGTTCATGAAAGGAGGTGTGAAACCAAAGGCCCATCTTTACCCTCCATGTCATGAGGATTGCACACACTGATTTTGAATGCTGCACTTTGAATTGCACTCACTGACACTACAAATTAGCATTGCTCTTGAATGGAGAGTGAAATAATATGTACTTAAGTCAGGTAGAACTCAAGCACATGAGTTTTGTATTCATGTACTTCCCTGTAATAACATAGAACTGAAAAGCAAGAGAATTCTTCAGTTCAACGTGATCAGAAACACCAATATCCTACATTTACATTCCTATACTTGTTACACTGTCTCCATGAGGCAAGTCATGGTTTCTTGAGCAGATTAGCAACACTCTGATGTTTTACCATACCTATGGTATCTGAGAACTTGGTAAATGTAGTTTTAATTCTGAACTTCCTTAACTAAGCTTGTGTTCTTAGAGAAAGCAGTTTTCAGCTTAGTAACTTCTTTTCCTCACATCTTGCTTTCTCTGTGCCGAAAAGTCTGAAGTTCTTAGAGAGGCTTGAAAACTGAAAGTGCAGAGGTGCAAACCAAAGACTCTGCTTCTGCTTCTCAAATAAAAAGGGGGAAAAAAA
>NW_005065087.1:0-787 GCF_000277835.1 Geospiza fortis | reverse complement strand
TTTTTTTTTTTAAGAAAAAAAAAAGGAGTGTATCAGAGAAGAGAGAAAAGAAAGACGTTTGAAACCAGAAATATAGTCCTACCATCAAGCTCACCACTGGCTTACAGGTCTTCAGGTCCCACTCAGCCCCTGCCTTCCTGGCAATCAGACTTTTTAATTCACTGATTTATCACTGAAATTTCATACAATTAAGTGTGTATTTTTTCCAAATATGAATTTTACGTTTATCAGCTGCTAAACATACATCACACATGCCCCTTCAGGAAACATAATAGGTATCACCATTTTACAGATGGCAAAATTAAGACATCAACACACTAGGTGACATATCAGGTTTGCCAAAGCAAGCCTATGTCAGAGATAAGGTGAGAGCATGACTGCTTCATTTTCTGTCCTGACGCTAAATGCCACGCTTTTCTTCTAATCTGTCTTACTTCAACCTGGCAACAATTTTAAGTCTGACTGGAGAAATAAGATCTTCAAATTGAATGTCTCTCAGTGATCTCACTGTGACTCTTACTTTTTTTACAACAAAATCCTGCCATGGATGGAGTTTTTGTTTGTTCTTGACAACAGTGTAGATTATACATTGTCTTAGCCATTGGACATACCCATCTTTTTGGATATTTCTCTGTTGTATTACAGAGCTCATGAAGTAGTTGCAAGATCCAAGCTTTAGAAGCATCATTGATCAAGATTCATGCTATGATATTAACCATGACAGAAGGTTCCTTTGAATAAAATGAGCAGAATTTATGCTGCTGCAAATGGGTCACTTCATCAAGAC
>NW_005065086.1:0-787 GCF_000277835.1 Geospiza fortis | reverse complement strand
GGGGCCACCCCCATGGCCCTGGGGACCCCGTGGTGCTCAGAGCAAGCAGGACCCCACAGAGGTGGCTGCTGCCCCGCTGGGACAGGCAGTGCTGCTGGGCACTCATCCCTCAGCTTGGCAGCAGGACTCTGAGTCTTCCTTATCTTGGTTCTCCGGAGCACTGCAGACTCCTAAGGGAGAGGAGAACCCCTTTCCTGGCTCTGCCCGCAATTCTGGGCACGATGGGCTGAGGGGTCCTGGCTCCAGCCCCTTGGGCCCTCCTCAGAGAACACTGCAGCTTCCTGTCAGTGCAGCTCTGCTCCCGGACTCTTACTCCCACCTGAAGTCCTGCCCAACTGTTTCATAGAATTTGATGTTATAAGGTCTATAAAAGTCCCGAAGCTGCTCGATGACCTCGGGGTCTATCTGCACGTGAGTCCTGCCCTTGGACTTGCCAAGGCAGCGGGGCAAGCCGCTGCTCTCTGACTTCTTCAGGCACGGAAAGCCTTTCGTCTTGTTGAAGTAGAAGTGCTTGTCTGTGATAACCCGTTTGATGCCCAGGAAATCCTGGACTTTGCCCATCTCCCCCGCCGGGTCCGTGATCAGCCTCTCGCCGCTGACGAAGTGGATCTGGGACAGGGGGAAGTACTGGAGCCAGCTCTGCAGGTGCACGGCGTACATGCCGATGCGGATGGCGTTCCAGGAGGTGTCCACCAGCCCCAGGCTGCGGTTGCGGAAGGTCAGCCCCTCGAAGGTGGGGATGTCTGGCTTCTTGGACAGCGTCTGCGTGTAGTCCGAGATGGCGCGG
>NW_005065085.1:0-787 GCF_000277835.1 Geospiza fortis | reverse complement strand
TTTTACTCCTTGCCTTTGAAGTTAAGCTGCTCTGAATGAGCAAGGCATGAATCCTACCTCTGGGACTCATCCTGAACCTTCCTTTGCAACACTGGGGATAAGGAATTCATGACAGCCTTGAGTATTACCATGCTGATGTCTCCTAGTTTTAACGTCAGCTACATGGAGGAACTTTGTGTTTCTCTTGAACTCTTGCACTCTTTTTGTCTTCTGGTTGTTTTCTCTTTTGCTGTCTGCTAGCTTCCTGCATGATCTTGGTCAAACCCCTTCACCCAAGTGGCTCCATCTGCTAAGAAATGATGAGGCTAATCTCCTCACATAGGGAGTATACAATGAAACATCTGGGGAAAATTATTATCAAGAGTTTGGTACTACTGGAGAGGCTTTCCTAAAGGATCAGCACTTCCCTTGAAAGAGGGTGGAAATGTTAAGACTTTTAATGCAAGGGAACAGGAAAAAGCATATTACAATCAAGAAGTTCCACATTATCAACATCTGAAACTATCCTCATTTTCCTGTACATCATTGCCACTACTGCTATTTCTAGATACCAGCAGGCACTAGAGGTTGAATCTGTGCATATGGATGGTAACAGAAGTGCAAACCGTTGACACCTTAGTGCAAGTTCACTAGTGCTACCTTGGGTAAAGGAAGTGGTTTAGGCGCTAGTGTTTTACCTTGGGTAAAACAGGCAATTGTAGGGACTTTGCAAATCTAGTCCCTGAGATGGCAGTTTTCCTGCCCACCTGGGTTTCGTCATGTATTGGTTTCTCTGGGTCTGGATTGA
>NW_005065084.1:0-787 GCF_000277835.1 Geospiza fortis | reverse complement strand
GTCCCCACAGTGTCCCTGCATCATCCCGTTGGCGTCCCCACATTGTCCCCATGATGTTCCCATGATGTCCCCAGGGTGTCCCCACAGTGTCCCTGCATCATCCCCTTGGTGTCCCCACAGTGTCCCCTTGGATTCTCCTTGGTGTCCCCACAGTGTCCTCACAGTGTCCCCACGATGTCCCCATGATGTCCCCAGGGTATCCCTTCGGTGTCCTCACCGTGTCCCTGCCATGTCCTCACGTCGTCTCCATGGTTTTCCCGTGGTGTCCCCACATTGTCCCCTTGGATTCTCCTTGGTGTCCCCACAGTGTCTCCACGTTGTCCCCATGATGTCACAGCGTTGTCCCCATGATGTTCCCATGATGTCCCCAGGGTGTCCCCACAGTGTCCCTGCATCATCCCCTTGGTGTCCCCACAGTGTCCCCACAGTGTCCCCTCGGATTCTCATTGGTGTCCCCTCGGTGTCCCCTTGGTGTCCCCACAGCATCCCTGCATCATCCCCTTGGTGTCCCCTTGGTGTCCCCACATTGTCCCCTTGGATTCTCCTTGGTGTCCTCTTGGTGTCCCCACAGTGTCCCCTTGGTGTCCCCACGTTGTCCCCTTGGTGTCCTCTTGGTGTCCCCACAGTGTCCCTGCATCATCCCCTTGGTGTCCCCTTGGTGTCCCCATGATGTCCCCATGATGTCCCCAGGGTGTCCCCAGGTTCCCAACCCATTGTTCCTGGACTCCCGGTGGCAGCTGTGGTACCCAGAATCCCCACGGTGTCCCCTCAGTGTCCCCAGGGTGTC
>NW_005065083.1:0-787 GCF_000277835.1 Geospiza fortis | reverse complement strand
ACACACACCCACACACACACACACATACAGGGAATTAAATGGAGCAGCGCTTACACTTGAGGAAAATCTTTTCATCCTCTGCATGAACTTCTTGAACCTCATGTCATTTGAGCTGTAACCAAGTTCAAACACTTTTGGTATTTTTATACCGAAGCTGAAGCTTGACTGTGTAGCTTTTGCCTTCAGGACAGTGCTTTCATAATTTGAGTAGGAGTCATATTCAGTCATTGTAAATTCATATTTGCCTTTGGTCTAAACAGAAAGGAAAAACAACACGTCTCATTTCCTGCACAGTGATTGTACACCTGAAGCATGGGGAAGGAATGCAGACACAAATATGCTTGTGAATTAATGCTTGCACTTTGAAGATGAAAAGCCTTGTATAATTGCAAAGCACTATTATTATTAACACAGGTACTTCAAGAATACTTGATTTACAGCAGCAGGAAAGCTCCTATCTCCTCCATACTGCAAGGTCCTCAGGCTTTCACTTAATATGTCAATCTTATGCAAAGAAGGTGAAATTATAAACACAGGTATCAATTAAAGAACAAATTCTAAAAAGAAAAGGTTTCCTAGTGGGCAGCACTCATAAACATCATGCCATCAGAAGCACTAAGGTCAAATATATATTTGAAATACAGCTTTGATGCATGACAGGAACAAATTTTCACACAAAGCCTGCGGTGTGTTCAACATCATGGAGTGTGTAGGGTATGAGGATGTTCCAGAATAGGGTAAAAATCAGCCTGATCCTATTGGGCGTCAAGAATTTTGTGATTTTTTT
>NW_005065082.1:0-787 GCF_000277835.1 Geospiza fortis | reverse complement strand
TTTTTTTTTTTTCAGATTGTCTAACACTAGATCATGTATCTGTGATAGAGAATATCTGCTCTTTGATTCATCCATTGACCTGATCAGTGTTTCAGTTTCCAAAATGCATTTAATGATGAACCTCTTTCAGGTGCTACGACCATTCCTTCTCCGTCGCATCAAGGCTGATGTGGAGAAAAGCTTGCCTCCAAAGAAGGAAGTTAAAATTTATGTGGGCCTCAGCAAAATGCAGCGAGAATGGTAATTCATGCTTGTGCTTGACTGGGCTGCGGTTAAGGCTCAAAAGGAATGTGGTGTCTGTGACTTGAAGGTTGTATAGAACTCAATTTATTCTCTCTGGTATACTCCCAATTTATACCTGTTTCTTTCTGATACTGCTATGAGAGAACCATGCATGTCAGGGAGATTTACCTGATTAAATGAAGGGTAGGGTGAGCTTTAGACAGTATTTGTAGCCTAGAGACTTATGAAAACTTGCTTAACTTCTTGCTTAAAGGAAAGGAGGTTCAGGAGGAACCTTTTTGCTCTGCACAACTCCTGGATGGGAGGGTGCAGCTGAGAGGGTCATCGGCCTCTTCTCCCAGGCAGCAGAACAAGAAGAAATGGCCTCAAACTACACCAAGGGAGATTCAGGTCAAACATCAGGAGGGATCTCTTAATGGAAAGGGTTGTCAAGCATTGGAATAGACTGCTCAGACAGGTGGTGCATTCACCATCTCTGGAGGTATTTAGGAAACAGCTGGATGTGGCACCCAGTGGATGGTGGTGTTTAGCCTAAGGTTGGAAC
>NW_005065081.1:0-787 GCF_000277835.1 Geospiza fortis | reverse complement strand
AAAAAAATGTCAGACTACATGTTGAATACTGAGTCATTTTATTGCCATTATGCAATTCTCAGCCAGTAAAAATATTAACTTAAATAGAACCATTTCAAAGTATCAGAAAGTCACAACTATATTAGTAATCACTTACAACCAGTTTCCCCCCCTCCTCTACACTCCCACTCTTTTAGTTTCAAAAATGTTCCTGAATGAAGACAGCAGAAAACTGACATCCCGATCACCTTTTTTTTCTAACCTATCTTAGCAAATTAGGCCATCACAAATTTACTGGTACCTTGAAGAGAGTGAAAACAGGCATAATTTGACATAATCAAGACACACACAAGTAAGGCAGTAAGATCACATTCGAGGACTTCAAACTCTGCCTACACCAAAAGGCATCCTAGGCCAATTCTGGCAACAGACCTTGAGGGCATAGGATGCATTTAACATTGAGCTATTTTTGCCTTTAAATTCCACCTTCTCGATTTGCAGCAACACATATCCTATGGCTTTCAGTGTTACCAATAGCAGTGTAATGATTACAAAATAACCTACAGCAATATTTCTGTATTATTTAAAAGGTTGTCGAAATCTGCATTTCAGAATAAGCCACGATACTTGAGTGAAGTGCTCTCTACCCCCCATGAAAAGTCATTTGAACATAAACCAGCTGATAGCTGATTTTATACACTGACAATTCCAGACTATGATGCAGATGAACAATCACAAATGAAATATTCTCTGTCACACTGATCTCTCCTAGTAACTCAACCCACCAAAGAGAAAATTTACTGCACAC
>NW_005065080.1:0-787 GCF_000277835.1 Geospiza fortis | reverse complement strand
AAATACTTTGTTTGGTGTCAAGACACATATCTTGAGCATTAATCTTAGTTGTTCCTTAGTAACACGGGATTCTAAGTTTACTGTTTGCCACTTTTTATTCACCTTTTGTGCCCACCCCCTATGTTCTGAGGGGTAGAGCACCGTTTTTTTATGATTTAATCTTAGTGTGATGATGGTGTGGATAACATAAACAGTGGCATTACATATAGTAAGCACAAAGGCAGTGGCTACATTAGAAGCAGGATCATAGGTAAAATTTACCACAGTCTACCAGGATTGAAACTTCCTTTCAAAATCAATCGCATTATCTCAGACAACCTTCTGAATTTCAGCTGGAAAATTACTTTTACTCCCTTTCCGTATGATCGAAGCTGCTGTTGCCTGCATCTATAACTGTGCTTGTACACAACTGAAAGCTAAAGACACATTATCTTGAACTGTACTAAACACTTCTACTATTAACTTGTGGTCTTGGTCTCTGGCCTTCTCTCACTTTGGCAGTACTTTTGAAATTTGCCACTGGTTAGTTCCTAATGCCAATAGAGATGACTGTAAGGGCTGTTTCAATTTTGCTAGACTACCTGCTGCAGTGACCAGCTTGTTCATCAGTATTTCTGAATCAATTCTATTTAAAGCTCCTAATCTTGTCTCTAATATCCCAGTTAGAGCTTCTTATTCTGCTCTTGAGGTGTACTTGTGTTTGTAACTACGTTGTCCAGCCTTTAAAGGATGTCCTTAAGAAAGAGGAGCAGGCTGGTTTGATTTCTGAGATGTTAATTTGCATTAG
>NW_005065079.1:0-788 GCF_000277835.1 Geospiza fortis | reverse complement strand
CTTCCTGTAAACCCACGACAGGGGGGTAGGAACACGATAACTGGGATGATAACTGGGGTGCAGAACTTCTAATATTTTCAGAACCCACTCCCAAACCCTCAATCACTGCATAGATAGAATGAAAAAGTGGATAGAACTTCCCAACCTGAAAATCACATTCCGTTTGCAGACGATATAGCTTTTTTCCAATCTTATCCCAAAACTCAAAGGCCAAATCTAACTCACATGTAACACCTGGAAAATACTTAAAAATTCAACTGAAGAGAACCTTTAAAAACCCCCCTAGAGAACCTAACATAATTTTTAACAAGGGCATAGACTTCTTTCTGCTCGGTGGTTATTTTAGCACCCATTGAGCCCTCTCCATCCCACAAGATAAAAACAGAAAAAAAAAATGACCGTCCTTAGAGTACACTTACCACATCAGTGGGTCAAAAGAAAAATCTCAGAGGAGTCTTGCTGAGTTGACCAGCCCTCAAGCTCTCGAGGGTTATCGGTTGGCCCCTAAGAAATTCCCCAGAAAATTGGGGTTTTTCTCTTGGGGAACTTGAACACTTGACTGTGATTTAAAATCCAGTGGCTGTCCAATGGAGAAGTTTTCAATGGGCTAACAGAAAGCCCCATGATCAGGGCACCAATTGTAGCAGCGTGGGGTTTAGATGATGGATGCTGCTACCTATTTCCCAATAAGCATCTCCTGCGGAAAAGCCGCTTTGGTAAGCATTCAGGCAAAGCCATCAAGTCCACACACCACACTCACTACAGCTAGCTCAGTGAAGAGAGGCAGA
>NW_005065078.1:0-788 GCF_000277835.1 Geospiza fortis | reverse complement strand
CCTAACGAGACTTCTGAAACAGTCCTTGCATACACAGGCAATGGATGTGCATGCTTCAGAACTGCTTGTGATTTTGTATTCGTAGAGAATGTTGTAGTAGATACTAAAAATCATTCAAATTTTTGTGCTTGTAACTTTACCAAGATTACAGGATGTGATTTCTCTTATGAAGCTCCAGTTACCTCTCACTACCTATTGCAATCTAACTACACACTCATTCACAAGCTGGTGCCTACTCCTATTGGGATGAACCTCACTTTGGTAAGACAACTGCTGCTCCATTGAGACTTAGTAGAAATCCTCGAAAAGATTAAGAAAAACGGACAGAAAACCCTGGTAACTGTTCATCACAATGTGAGACAGATACACCGTGTCATGGAAAGGGTGAAGAAAGATGCCGAGCACAGGTGGTGGGATACTCTTTTTGGGTGGTCTCCTACTGCCACGAGTGTCCTGAACAGTGTGTGTCATCCCATTGTTATCCTTTTGATTCTAATTCTGATTGGTTTTATTTTATCAGCAGTTCTATTCGTTATGAATTGGAGAATGATGAAACGGCTAACAAGACTGACGTCTATAGTTAATGCACACAAAGTTCTGATGTCCTATACGCTGTGGACATCCCCAAGACATTTGACACAAAGCAATTATGAATTAAGCATATGTGTTTTAGAGTAATCCTTGATTTTCATTTATTATTTAGTGGAAATTATTTTCAACTTTTTGTGAATTACTAAAGAAAATTATTTTAAATTAATACATTATATTATGATTTGTTTATTGCTTTT
>NW_005065077.1:0-788 GCF_000277835.1 Geospiza fortis | reverse complement strand
AGACCCTGACCTCCCCCTCCCCTCCAGCACCAAATTCTTTTGGCAGAAAAGTGGGGTTTTGAGCACCCTGATGGATGTAATCCCTGCTGGTGGGCATGGAACATGATCTGAGCCCTGGGAAAGGGCCATATCCCTGAAGCATCCCAATCACACTGATCACATCTCTTTTTTTCTGTCCCAGACAGTCATTTATATTAATGTACTTGAGAGCAGCAATTAAAGAGTGAGTAATTAAGAACTCAGGAAGTCCCAGGTAGTGGTTTAACCTCATTAAGCATCCTGCTTGTAATCACGCTGCAGTTAATTGCCCTGCAATCACCAGGCAGTTTTTGGGGATGGGATGCAGGCAACGGGGGTGAGCCCACGTGGGCAGCAGGACCAGTCCCCAAGGACATTCCCTAGAGGCATGGCATGGCCAGGCATGGCCTTGTCTTGTCCTGCCACGGGGAAACTGAGGCACAAGGACTGGCTCAGTGTCCTGGGACTGATGGAGGCTGTGAGGAGCATCCCAAATATATCCACAGGGATTTTCCTGTTGGATGTCAGCTCGACCCTGTGGCTCTTCTCGTGCAGCAGCCAGCACCAGTCTGCAATTAGAGGCAACTGAAAACACCTGCAGGTCTTTTCCAAAGCACCCAGTGAAGGACACAGGTGGTTCCCCACCTCCTTTGCCAGCTTTAGTCCCACCAAATCCTCCAAAAAAACCTATAATCACTGAGTCCCTTCCTTGAACTGTCTGCTGTTGCTTTGGCACTGATGGGAGCAAGACCCCCAAACCAGAGCCACTG
>NW_005065076.1:0-788 GCF_000277835.1 Geospiza fortis | reverse complement strand
TTAGTTCTTTCATCCAGGAGGCAATTTAAATTCTCAGTACTGCAGTGCAAGGCCTGATTTTGTATGACTTAGACACCTCAGCACCATGAATTCAAGCTGTTTTAGTGGTTTTGGACAGAAGAAAAATGAAAATAATAGTGGAGGATGGGAATAGCTTTGCACTCAGGTAAGGAGGGCTAAGTTGAGATCATTCCCAAAGTGTAGTTTTGCATTTTATCTATTTCTGGTGGATACAAGAACAGGCATGGCAAATTGGATGGACAATTTCAGGTGTGTTGTGCCACTGGAATGGGAGAACAAGGGGGTGTGATGGTTCTTCAAGCACTGCAAGAGGATTTCTCTTGTACTGGCATCCTGTTTGCATTGTCCTGTGAGCATCCATGACTCCTGGCTTAGGAAAACTTATGCATCCCTCTTGTTCAGGGTTCTATGGTTTACAACTCTAGGCCAAGCAAGATCAATTCTAGAGTATGTCACAAGCATCTTTGTGTTGAGACTGACAACCTTGCAGTGGAGGTCATATGCTGGTCTTGGCCAGCCTTGCAGAATTCTGAGTAGTCAGTAGTCTTTGTCCAGGATCTGCTGGAGTGTTTTTCCCAATCTTTATTTTCCTCTCTCCCAGAAGTGCTATGCTTTGTCAAACACAACTAGTTGCTGAAGCAATTCAGTTCAAATAATCTGTTTTCTTCGTCATTTAAAGTCACTCCAGACCTTCTCTTTAAAATCATGCATAAAAGATAGTTAAAGTTCAAGGTACAGGCTAAACTAGAAGGAATTTGTCCTCAACA
>NW_005065075.1:0-788 GCF_000277835.1 Geospiza fortis | reverse complement strand
CAGAAGAGCAAGTAAAATATCTAGAGTATCTGTCCACTTGTTTGGTATTATGAAGGAAAAAATTTCTTAGCTGCATCATAAACTACGTGGATGCTTGTGAAAGGATAAAATAAATACAGTAACAGACATATTTGTCCCTGGATCTTCATTGTGCAGGACACTGAAAGAAATTTGAACTGCTGCCTTGATAGATTTATTTGTTATGATCATTCATGAATGAGCCCTCCTCTCCTGGGAGGGAGTAAGGATTTTTATAATAGCCAAAAGTGAGAGAGTTTGACTAACACTGTGTGTGGCTGAGGTCTGTGTCATGAATGAGTGCTGACAGAGGGATTCTGGCACTCTGGAGTCAGATAAACTAGAAAGGCATGTGGATGGATGTATACACTTAGATCAGCTGGGAATTATTCTAGGCCAACTGTTGACAAATAGTGTTATGAAAGCCCTGGACCTTGTGTAAAGCATTTAGTGAGTTAGTTGATGCAGAACACACGTTTATTTGGACAGAAGGACAACATATATAAAGCATATTAGGCAGGCACCAGCTTTGGAAATACATTTTACAGTGATGAGGAATTGATGGTCCAAGTCCAATAGATGCTCCTGGTACAAGGAGCTCGGCTTGTGAGCTGCAGAATGAGATGTAGGTTGGCATGCAGATGGAGCTCTGGGTGAGAGCCCCTGAGAAGAGGCAGTGAACTGCCAATATTTGGGTAACAAAGGGCAGGAAAGATGGATAACACCAGCCAAGGGAATGGAGACTGAGATACTGCGGGAGTTGGGAATTC
>NW_005065074.1:0-788 GCF_000277835.1 Geospiza fortis | reverse complement strand
CACACACAAATATTCCATCTGAACAGAAGAGATCAGGCTTCACTTTGGGAATGTAGGAAAATGTGTCTGCTTGGACTGGTTTGGGGTGCCAAGTCCACTAACATGAGTAACTGCTCTCAAGCACTGTAGAGTACCTTCCTCCCTGCCTCCTTTCAGCACTGAGATTGTTACTCCAAGAGTCCAAATGTCCAAAATACAAGAAAAAAAGAGGACTAAGCATAGGACCAAATTACCTTTTATACTCCAGCAGTAACCCTTACATTATTAGCATTAAATACTTGCCCCTCCATTCCCCTCAGCTCCTTTGTCCACCTGGTACCCATGTGGAGCCAGAGTGAAGAACTGAGACCAGAACTAAGCTATGACAGAGGTCAGAGAGGCTTAGGATCACTTCTTGCAGTAACAGAGATAGCTAATGCTAACTGTAAACAGTTTACAGTATTAGATACTATTTTTTTGAAGTTTTTAATGGGGTTGATTAAAAGAACAAGAAAGATAAAGTTACTGTTGCAGAGATTTAGTGCATTGGATGGTTTAATCATTCCCCATCTTTGTCAGTTGGTGCCGTGGGACTTATCACAAGACTTCTTAATTTTGTTTCAGCATCAATGAAGATGCTTCTTATCTTTAAAAAGCACTTAGAGATGAACTGCACTATCTATACAACATATGATTGCTATTATTATCTCAGTAAATTTTTATGAGGATTTGAAGAATCCCAGTAAGTCAAAAAAGAGTGTGCTTCTTTCCCCTGTTCAGAATTAGTTATAAAAAGACTGCAAGATAAC
>NW_005065073.1:0-788 GCF_000277835.1 Geospiza fortis | reverse complement strand
AGGACCTTGTGGATCACAGAGGTCACTAGCCCAGCGGTGGTGCCACAGGACGCGTTCTGTGTGGAAACCACTGAGAGTCGAAAACTCCTGGTTGTGCATGGGCTTCTCCATGACCCACGAGTATGGGGCTGAGCTGATGCGGAGCGGGGACGCATGAAGGCGCAGTGCCAGCTCGACGGGGAGGGGGAGGTGACTCAAGAATGCTGAGGGCAGCGTGCCTGGAGGGGCTGGCCCAGGGGCACCAGGCTGCGGAGACACCCCTGCGATGTTCACCAGCGTGGAACCATGTGAACACGAGAGCACCACATGAGCAGCTTGGCAGCTGCTTCCACTAGTGTTCCAAGAGTATAAGCTAATGATTTGCTTTTATTTTTCAAGAAGAAGGCAAAGCTTCTTTTTTTTTTTCTCTCTCTTTTCTTTCTTTCTCTCTCCTAACTAATCAGGGAGATGGCTTCTGTCAGGAAAGCCTGTAGTCTATCAGAGAGGCAGACTCTGTCTAGAGAGCCTGTAATTATAATGAACTGTGAACAAACCTCCACAATGATAGGGACCACAAGTACCCCCCCTTTAGTTAAAAGGTAAGAAGTATCCCTTAACAAAACACAACAGTGTAGCTGTGTAAAGGGTGAGGAATGCCAGAACCTATTTATTTACTCTTTGAACAGTACACTTGTAGGGATTATCTAATCACTGTCATATATTTGGATATTGTACATTACTGATAGGTTTTGTATCGAAAGCAGGGCATCGACGCAGGGAGAAAATTATGCATCTGACTCCATGGATAT
>NW_005065072.1:0-788 GCF_000277835.1 Geospiza fortis | reverse complement strand
TAATAAAGGCTGCAGAGATGGAGCGTGTGCGTGAGGGGTATGGAGGGAGAGAGGCCGAGCGCCGCAATCAAAGGGGGGACAGCAAAATGGGGCCCACAAAATGAGACCCTCAAAATGGAGACTCCAAAATGGGGACCCCAACATGGGACCCTCAAAACGGGGATCTCAAAATGGGAGCCCTCAAAATGGGAGCCCTCAAAATGGAACCCTCAAAATGGGACGCCTCAAAATGGAACCCTCAAAGTGGGACCCTCGAAATGGGACCCCCCAAAATGGGACCCTCAAAAAGGGACCCCCTCAAAATGAGATCCTCGAAATGGGACCCCCCCAAAATGGGACCCTCAGAAAGGGACCCCCTCAAAATGAGACTCTCAATATGGGGACGCCCACCCCCCCTTTAAATGGTGCGGCTCCTTTAACAGGGGTGGAGGGCGGGGCTGAAGGGCCGGGGCGTGGCCTCCAAGCCTTCCCTGCTTGTCAATCATTACCGTAACTCCTGATTGGTGGAGTCGCCACGCCCCGTCCACGCGCAGGGTTTTTATTATCCCGCTTTTGCGTCAAACGTGATTGGTTGGTATCACGTCAATCTCGGGCGCTGCTCCCGCCTCCTCGATTTCGCTTGGCTGGTGCCGCCAAAATTTTCGTGGCCGTTGCCAGGCAACGAGCTCCCCGCGATGGGTGGAGACTGTGCTTTAGCTGTGATTGGCTGAAGTTGGGCAGCACCCCCCCACCGCTTGACGACGATTGGCTCAACCTACCTATCAATCAAAGACCAAACTTCCGCATTT
>NW_005065071.1:0-788 GCF_000277835.1 Geospiza fortis | reverse complement strand
GTAATCTTGTCCATCTAAGCTGTTGTTGTCTCCCTGTATCGGGATCTTCCCATTCGAAGGCAAGTATGTCTCTACTTTCTCCTGCTAGGGGACAGGCCCAAAAGGCATTTTTGAGATCTATCACACTAAATCACTAGTGTGACGGAGGAATCTTATTTAATAGGGTGTAGGGGTTAGGTACCATTGGATATCAATCTATAGTCCATTTGTTCACTTCTCTCAGGTCTTGGACAAGCCTGTATGTCCCATTTGATTTTTTTACCAGTAATACGGAGGTATTGTGGGGAGACATGCACGGTTCTAAAGTTCTATCCTTAATTAATTCCTGAATTACTGTTTGTAACCCTTTTCTCCCTTCCAAGGAGAGCGGGTATTGCCATACTCGTATCGGGCAATTTGTGTCAGTGATTTTAATTACTATAGGGGTTATGTTTAACTTGCCCCTGTTCCCAGGCTTAGCCCACACCACTTCTTCAGTTTGCTTTTGATCCTCCTCTTTTAATGGGAGGAGTTTGACTACCATTTTATCCCCTTCTGGAAACACCCTGATGCCTAACTGTACTTGTAAATCCCTCTCCAGTAAATTGTATCCTGCTCCCAGTACAAGTAAAGCATCCCCCATAGCTATCTTGTTTGTTCCTTCAAATATCTCGTTTTATAACTGGCGCTTTAAATCTTTCCCCTTTCACCCCTACTACCTGAATGCTATTCTGGCTTTTTTCACACCCTTTTGGAATGTCACAAATACATGTCGTCTCCACCCCTGTATCTACTAAAAATTCAAGTTC
>NW_005065070.1:0-788 GCF_000277835.1 Geospiza fortis | reverse complement strand
CTGTGAACTCTGCAACTTTTTAAAAAAATGGGAACTTTTGTACTCATAACACCGCCCCCCTCTTTTTCTTTGATCGGGCTTAAACTTAAGCTCGCATCAACTTGCAATTTCTGACTCATGAGCATAGAATTTCTTTAATTTTTTGTATTGATTATAAATTTCTTGAGCACTCTGGTAATCATGGTTACCTAACTTTATTACTTTTTCCGGTGTCTTCAGGTTAATTTCTTTAGAGATCTCTAGGTTGGTCTGCACGGCAGATGTTACCAATTTAATTAGGCAGGGAAGTAAGCATGGTAAAAAGAGCAAACCGGCAAGTGTACACACAGTGACGAAAGCTACCTTTTTACACCAATCCCCTTTGAAAGTCCATAGGTTATCTCACCAACTAGAATCAAGTGTAGGAGTCTGTTCTTGGTTACTTTCATATGCTAGTTTTTTTATTTCATTTGAGATGTTTCTAATGATTGCACTTTTTATCTCTAATACTGCCTGAAGCCTGATGATTCTGTTGAACATAGATATCGGGGTCCGATAACCCCAGGACCCATGTTGAGCCCAGGTGGCTGGGCCATAAGTCTTGATAATTTTACTTGGGGTCCGAACCTGGCTCTTACAATTTTGGATTCTTCCAATTTGTATTGCACTTCACCTCCTCCGTTTGGTTTCTCTTAAATCATTGTATATAGGAACTCCTAAACTTCATCCAGATTCTTTGGATAATAAAAGGAAAGCTGGTTTTATCATTCTAATGTTGCAAATGCCAGACCAGTCTCCTGGCAATTTAG
>NW_005065069.1:0-788 GCF_000277835.1 Geospiza fortis | reverse complement strand
AGGGATGAGGCAGCCACAATTTCTCTGAGCAATTCCAGTGTTTCACCCAGTGTTTCACTCGGATAAGAAATTCTTTCTGTGTCTACTCTTATACCTGCTTTTAGTTTAAAACCATTGCCCTATCCCTACAGGCTCTGCTAAAAATTCTGTCCCCATCAACAAGGAGGGAATGACATTCAGCATGACAGAGGCCTTGAAGGGGAAACATGTCTGAAAAGTCACCCTTCTGCCTTGCTCAACCTTAACGTCTGGTGTTCTGAGTCATAGATTAAATGAAAGAGCAAACTCTGGGACTTCCTGGTAGAACTGCTGCCTCAGTTCCTGTATCTCACCCACTTACAACATCAAGCACAGACTGTTTGCTCTTCACAAACGATGAAGAGATCATTCCGAGGGAGGGCAGCTCACAGAGTGAAGCCATCAAAAGTCTTACAACTGGTTTATCTGCTCTGGGCGCTGTATATAGAGTGACAAAGCTCATGGTGTTCCTATGCTGAAATATCAGTGATGAGTATGACAGCAGCTAGACAACCAACAGTGGTGCTCTGCTCCTCCTCAGTACTGGCAATACTTCCCAGCTCTGTCAAGACCTCAGGGAAGCCAGTGCTGAGCTCTGCCACGGGGTGTGAGAATAAGAGGCAAAGAATGTTCATTGTGGTCCTATACTTTTGACCTAGAATCAGCTTGCCAACCTTTAATTATTAGACCATTATACATTATACACCAAGGAGGACCATGAAGACAACTGAGGGGTGGAGCAGCTCTCCTGTGAAAACAGGCTGAGAGAA
>NW_005065068.1:448-788 GCF_000277835.1 Geospiza fortis | reverse complement strand
TAAAGTCAAATCGTTCCTGTTCCCGTCCCTCCCTATGTTGTGGTTCTCCAACAACTCAGGGAGGAAATCAGTGACCGCTTGTTTCCAGCCTGCCTCCCATCTGGAGAACTGAGACTCGTTCAAAAGACATTTAAAAATTTGCCAAATATCAGGTGGAACGAGCTCAGTCTCCATCAGGGAAGCATCTAGAAGGCCCTTAAAAAATTCACTGTTGACTCCAAACTCGCGTTGGGCTTTGCACAGTTCGCGGATCACTGATCGGGACACGGGAGCCCACTTCACATCGCAGTGCCCCCCTCGCCTCCGGTGAAAAGTCAGCGGGGCTGCCGTGATGGTGTCA
>NW_005065068.1:0-410 GCF_000277835.1 Geospiza fortis | reverse complement strand
CCGAAAACAAAAATGGCTGCCCGTGGGAACCGGAAGGGGGAGCATGGGAACCGGAACTCAGGGGGAGGGGCCGGGAGGTGGCATGGGAACCGGAGGTGGGGCCCGATGGCGTGAGATCACCCACCCCCCAGGGAGGAGCTAGGAGGTGCGACTACAGGAGCGGGTGTGGTAGAAGGAGGGGCAACGAACGTGGCGGGGGGTGGTGCTGCAGGAGGAGCTAAGGGCAGGGCAAAAGGAGGAGCAGTGGGATGGTATTAGGGAGGAGCTTCGCTGGGAAAAGAGACGGGATCCTGAAAAAGGAAGGGGTTGGGTGAGGGAAGGAAAGGGTTGCGTGACGGGAGGAGGAAAGGATTCTGGGGAGGAGAAAAGGGTTCCCTCCACGATGCCTCATGGTCCCCGCCATCTTGAGC
>NW_005065067.1:0-788 GCF_000277835.1 Geospiza fortis | reverse complement strand
AAGAGGAGAAGGGGGGGGGAGGGGAGCCCCAAAACCGGGGGAATTCCCCCCAAAAAGGGGGAGCCCCCCATAAATACAGCAACGAGCAGAAAAGGGAATCCGGGGCCCTTTTGGGGCAAATCCCGCGCATTTTGGGGTCCCTGCCCAGATCTGGGGGGAAAAGGCAGAAATTGGGACCCAAACCCCAAAATCCCGGGAAACGACCCCAAAAACCAGAGGGAAAAACCGAAACTGTGGGAAACGACCCCAAAAATTGGTGGGAAAAACCAAAATTGTGGGAAATTACCCAAAAATTGGTGGGAAAAACCGAAATTTTGGGAGAAAAATGTGAAATCTGAGGAGGCCCAGAATCCCAGGAAATCGCCCCAAAATCTCACCCCAAATCCCCCAAGTGTGACCCAAAAAAATCCTCAAAAAAAACAATAATTTGGGAAGGTTGGAGGGACCCCAAAAATCTGCAGAATTTGCCCCAAAATTCCTGAGGGAAAAAAAAACCCCAAATTTGGAGAAGGGGAAAATGAAATAAAAATGGACAAAAAAGGCAAAATTTGGGAAAAAATCCCAAAAATCCTGGGAAAAAAAAAAAGCAAGCAAATCTGGGAAAATTTTGGGGGAATTTTGGGGGAAATTGGGAAAAAAACCCAAAAGGGGGCGGGGTCAGGGCAGGAAATCCCAAATTTGGAGTTTTTTCCCCCAAAATTTGAGGTTTTTAATGGGATTTGTTTTTTTTTAATACCACCCAAATTTGGGGCGGTTTTGGGTTTTTCCCCCAAACTTCTTTTTTTTTT
>NW_005065066.1:0-788 GCF_000277835.1 Geospiza fortis | reverse complement strand
AAATCAGCCCAAAAATCAGCCCCAAATCTCCCACAAAATTCTCTCCCGAATGAGCCCCTAATCCTGCAAAAATCACCCCAAAAATCCCCTCAAAATCCCGCCAAGAATTTCCCTGAAAATTGCCCCAAATTTCCTCAGAATCCCCTCAAGAACCACCCCGAAATCCCACCCCAAATCCCCCTAAATTCGCTCAAAATCCTCCCCAAAATCCTCCCCAAAAATGAACCGAAAATTTTCCTAAAATCACCCCCAAATCTTCCCCGAAATCCCTCCCAAAAACCCCAAAACCAAATGTCCCAAATTCCCCAAATTCCCCAAATTCCCCCAAATTTCCCAATCCCCAGGTACACGAAGCTGACGCTGCAGCTGAACCCGGACGGGCGGATCCCGGTCAAAAAGTGAGAGAACCCCAAAAATTTTGGGTTTTTTTTCCCCCTAAAACAAATCCCCCAAATCTTGGGGACCCCTCCCCGAATTTGGGGGTTTTTTTGGGGGTCCCCATCCCGAAATTTTGGGTTTTTTTGGCAGCATCCTGAAAATGTTCTCGGCCGACAAGAAAAGGGCGGAGGCGGCGCTGGAGTCCTGCGGGCTGAGCTGCGGCCGGGTGGGGCCCGAATTTGGGGAATCCCAAAAAATCGGGGGTCCCAAAAAATCGGGAATCCAAAAAAGTCGGGGGTCCCAAAAAATCGGGGGTCCCCAAAAACAGGGAATCCCAAAAAATCGGCGTTATCAAAATCGAGATCCCAAAACTGGGGATCCCTAAAAATCAGGGATCCAAAAATCGGCGT
>NW_005065065.1:0-789 GCF_000277835.1 Geospiza fortis | reverse complement strand
AGTACAGAGTTCTGTAATTTTAAAACAGTATTTGAAGGAGGGAAAGGAGAGGAGAATTGGGAATATTTCCTATTTAAATAAAGCTCCTATTACTTTTGAATTGTAAAAAAATACCTATTTTTTTAGTTATGGTTTCTTACTGTGTTGCAATGGAAAAAGCTAACTCAGTAAACCATTTCCAATCAAAAAATGTAACAGGGAAAAATGATGGAGAGTAACAATAAAAGCACATTAAACAGTGGGTGAATGCTTCAATAGAACTTAAAGGAAAACAACTTCCAAGAATTGTCTTCTAGCATGAAGTGTACTGTCGCACTAAATGTGAAGCTTTAAGGTCCTAGGAAGTTTCATGGCTCCCTGCCTTTCTCTAGCTTACTACACAGTGACTTATTTACATAAAACAGAATTTCTTCCACAGGAAAGGCTTGCATGGTACTTCAAAGCCTGAATAAATCAGGGACTTCAGCTTGAACCTATGAAAAATCATCCAAAACATCCTTTCAATATCTGGATTCTATTACCTTATCATTCCACCTGACCAGCTGAATTTTTCAGGTATCCACAGCAGAAGTGCTAGACAATGTCTCTCTATGAAAATGTGATGTTTGTTCAAATAAAAAAAATTAAAAATCCCCAATTTGGCACAGATTAACTTTCCATGCAAATTGTGATACACTACAGCCAAATCCTTGCAACAGCAGGATGCTCACTTCAGTCTAGAAATTAGAAATCTTCATGTGGCACCCTGCAGGAACCAGCTGATTTCCTGTCAAGGGCTGCAAAGCCTTC
>NW_005065064.1:0-789 GCF_000277835.1 Geospiza fortis | reverse complement strand
GTTAATACAGCCCAGGATGCTGCTGGCCCTCACTCAGATTGCTCTCTGTCAAGACCCCCATGTCCTCTCAGCACAGCTGCTCCCTGTGATTGCAAGGGATCATTCCTTCCTATATGCAATACTTCACGTTTGTCCTCATTGTGTTTTGTAAAGTCCCTGTCACCCCATTCCTCCAGCTTCTCTGCATGGCAAGCACACCAGGGGGGTCCTCCACAGTTTGTGGGAAATACTGGAAAACACTGGAATAGGCAGAGCCTGATTCACCCCTCTCTGGAATAAGGAAAGTGAATACTGCTGAAGGTCGCTCATCCCAGCAATGTAATACTGCTAAGTAGTACAGCCTGTGATTCCATTTTCCCCTCATACCATCATCCTTACATCTTCATCTAATGAAGTAACATTCTCTTTTGTCCCTAACCAGAATATGCAAGTAGTATCTGAACTCATTCCTGAATACAATACCTAGATAGATTACATACATGGGAATGAAAAATGGTGCTGCCCTAAGCTCTCTCTGCCTACCAGTAGGTTCCTAATAACATCCAGCATTGTCACTGCCCGAGGTCTCAATGTTTCACCTATTTTCTTATGTATCATACTAAGTGCAGTATGTGTATTATTAATACCATACATCAATTAGAACCACTCAAAAAGCAGCATCAACACTCTGTCATTAAAACAGGTGAAAAGTTAGTGCCAATAGTCCAAAATCCAAGGTAATCAAGGAAGAGATGCTGTTACCATCTTATTGCAAAACTTCCATACCTGCTCAGTGATTTCTCATGGGCA
>NW_005065063.1:0-789 GCF_000277835.1 Geospiza fortis | reverse complement strand
GCAGCACCTTGTGGGCCAGAGAGCTGCCGCGTCTCAGATTCACTGCCGCAATGGCACTGCTGCTGAGGTGACAGCATTGCCACCAAAAAGGGGTTGAGGAAGGTGAAGTCAACCATTCGTCATGGGACTTTTTTTTTGTGTTCTGTTAGGATTTTTTAGTTGCTTTATTACAAACTTTGAAAAATTTAGCCAGGTGATAAGACTTCTAAAACCTCCCAAGGCAGAGCTGGGAAAGTTAACGTGACTTTTTTTTTTGTTAAGAAAACTTATACATCCATAGGAGACTTTCCTACAGTTTTTTTATTCTTTAAAAAAATAATATTCAATTATTTTACACACATTCGGTCTACCATCAAGTCAGGAAGAGGAAGGAGGAGCTGGGTCAGAAGAGCGCCACGTGCACGAGTGTGGGGAGGCTCGGCTTACCAGGGGCTTGGTGTGGCAATAAGCATATACAAGGATTGTTGCAGGTGCAGGCCTTGTGAACAGGCTCACTGGACAGCCACTGCTGTCCCTTTTTCTTTATTCAGTCCCTTGTGGTTCAAGAAACCTTTTAAAATTTTAAAAAGTGAGACGCCGTTTCTCACAATGCATAAAGCTGATGCAATATCAAGGGCATAAAAAGCCATTTTGTGCACGAGCCTCTGGCATTTTGCCACGCACCCAGCGCTGTCTATTTTGCTTTGCTGATTTTTTTATTGTTCTCAATAAAACATCTATAACTCATTCCCACTTGGAGTCTGGGTCGCTTATAAAAAGCTTGCAGAGAGCTGCTCCTGTGCCCCAGGT
>NW_005065062.1:0-789 GCF_000277835.1 Geospiza fortis | reverse complement strand
TCATGGCTGATTCCCAGAGTTACTTCTTCTCTCAGCAAAAAACCATATTAATATCCCTGCAAGTGAATATCTAGTGAATTTATTATAAGAGGAAATAGTTAGACACATACAAACCTCAGAGCAATTTAATCCATGCATCAAAATACTTACATTGCTGAATAAATTGAAAATGGAATGTGTGATACAGATCTGTGTTTGGAGCAGAAGCAAAGAAAGGCACTCAAGTAGTTTTGCTATCACAAATTAAAGTACTTAAGATTCCTTAATTCAAAGCTATAAAAAAATTCCTTTCTGTGGGCACTGCAGAGCAGTACATTTTTTATAATTGAAATAAACAGCTTGAAGTTCTATCTAATCAGATTTGGTTTGGTGTTCTTTTGTCATTAGGTTTTCATCCCCCAATCAAATTAGAAATGCAATGCTTTGGAGGGAAGATAGTGTGTTGAGGCTTCAATCAAGCAGCAGAGAGATGCAGAAATCTTAGCTCAGAAGTGGGATGGGCTATTGATATCAGCCATCCTGAAACAATTTATCATTTACTCTCCATTTTTGGAGATGCTCAGAATTTCCAGTTCATCACAGAGTCCAAAGTGTGATCTGCTAGGATTGAGTTTAACACATAAATGAGAAACAATGAATTACAAGGTTTAAAACCTTAAATTTTCATGCTTGAAATAATTTTACCTTTATGAAAAAGCCCCAAGCACAATACAGCTGAATGACTACTCACAGTGACTTTCTGAGAGACTTTCTCTACTCCACTAAGAGCAGCTTAAATGTGCTTTTTTT
>NW_005065061.1:0-789 GCF_000277835.1 Geospiza fortis | reverse complement strand
GTAAGGCGAGAGGGAAGGGATGGAAATAGTAGGGCTGAAATACATAAGTCTGTGGGATAACAAATGACAAAATTTCTGATATTGTAGTCAAGAAGTTGTAAGATTTCCCTGAATATACACAGAGGGCATGGTAGGTGCGACTTCTCCCAGCCACAGTCCTGCCATTCATGAGTCTGTAACTGGTTTTCTGGGAAGTCATGGTGTTAATTCTGGCTTTCTGGACTAATTCCAGCAAGAAACATCTGTGTTTCAACCTATCTGCAGCTAATATTTAACCGTGAATTTTACAGGAATTTGAATTTATAATCAAATATTTACAAGTCACAGACATTATGTAATAGTTATTGCACAGTAGTAATTAATGAAGACAGCAGGAACAGGCTGGAAAAATCTGGGATGGCTATTTGAAAGCTGTAGTGTCACAGTCTGTGAAATCAGACTTGGTCTTAACCTCATACTATGGAAAAAACTATGGAGATGCTGTTAGCATTTCTGTGCTGTCACCAGGGTAGCTTCTTGCCAAAATGCCCTTTGTTGCCTGTTGGAGTAGCCCGTGCCCTGAGATTCTAGGACAAAATCAGACAATGCCATTCTTCACTGGGATTTTGGACCATACTAGAATGTGACCCAGAATGGCACTGTTTGAGCTTCAGCTGACAGAGAAAAATAGCAGAGCACAGAAATTATGTATGGAAGAAGTACACCTGACAGCTCCAACATTACACAGTTACATTGTAGAAAAATCTGTCTATAATAAGGTTTTGTTTGGAAGGACAAGGAGGTGTTTTC
>NW_005065060.1:0-789 GCF_000277835.1 Geospiza fortis | reverse complement strand
TTTTTTTTTTAAACAAGAGGCTACAAGAAAAGATGGAAGACTACAGAATGTGGTGAAGAAAGAGTCATCGCCTCTACAGAGACAGCAGGACTTTGACCAAGAAATTTTAATCAGTGAGCACGTAAGAACCCAAACCGACTCAGAACCCAGAGCTGCAATTTTGTTGGGTGTTCTCCCCTCCACCAATGTGTAACTCTGCATGTACATGTTCTGGATGGCTTGCATTCAGTGGGACAGAGGTAGTGATGGGAACAAGATTCCTTCCCTAAAGTTTCCAAACAGATGCAACCTGGTAAGCATGGCCCCAAGGAAGGGTGAGTGCAACCAGCAGAGGGCCTGCCAGCTGGGAAAGGACAAGAGTACAAGCACAGACAGGAAGCTGCTCTCCCATACCCAGACTGATAAATGAAATGTTACCTAAAGGTGCTGGACAAGAACTGAACAAGTAACAAAATATCTGTGGCCTCAGCAATATGTACTTCATGCCAGGTTGTGCAAAGGGTAGAACTGTACCTTTGCTGCACAGTTGTGGTGATCAAAATGATATAGTATTTGCAGTACTGCCAGAAGTTCCAGTGTGTAACTAGCTAGCCTGATTATACTGATAACAGCTTTAAAAAGTCTATCACCCATTAAAAAAAAAAGTTGTATTTGTGGACAATGCCTTTATCCAGTTAATTCTTCAGACTTGTCCCACCTTTGCTATTTTTCTGTCCTAAGGGGATTAAGACAGACTTCAGTTGTTAAAATTCTTTCCCCTTTGCTCAGTGAGAGCAATCAAAAAAAAAA
>NW_005065059.1:0-789 GCF_000277835.1 Geospiza fortis | reverse complement strand
CAGGATTGGCCCTTCGGCATCCGCGTGCGGCGCCGCAGCTGCGGCGCCATCATGTGAGCGCCTCATTTGCATATTCATTCATTCAAATTTATGCAAACCTATCTACACTTTCCTCCTTTTTTTTCTCATTTAAATTTCATTTTTTAACCTTTTTTTAAATTTTTTTTGTGCTTTTTTTTAACTTCTCAAAATTGTCAAATAGAAATTTCACCCAATTTCACTCGTTTTTTCCTAATTTTCCCTGCTTTTACCTAATTTCCCCAATTTCACCCGATTTTACTCCATTTGTACCAAAATTTTTTACCCCTTTTTCCCAATTCTTAACAAAGTTTCTGTAATTTTCCCTGCTTTTACCTAATTTCCCCAATTTCACCCGATTTTACTCCATTTGTACCAAAATTTTTTACCCCTTTTTCCCAATTCTCACCAAAGTTTCCCAATTTTCCCCAACTTCACCCAATTTTTACCCAACTACACCAAATTTTGCCCACTTTTTACCCCATTTTGCTCAATTTTCCCCAATTTTCCCTATAATTTCCCCAATTTTTATCGAATTTCCCCCAATTTTTTTTCCGGTTTCACCAATTTCGCCGTTTTTCACCCCAATTCCCAGCTGGGACTCGCAGCTGCCCACGTTCACCTTCGCGGAGCAGTTCCTGCAGATCTCCACGCGCCTCCCGTCGCCGTTCGTTTACGGCTTCGGCGAGAACGAGCACGGAACGTTCCGGCACGACCTCAACTGGCACACCTGGGGGATGTTCGCCCGCGATCAGCCGCCCGGCGTGAGAC
>NW_005065058.1:0-789 GCF_000277835.1 Geospiza fortis | reverse complement strand
GGGGATTAGAACAGCAAATCTAAGCTTGCATCAGAACATGGCACAATGCTCTCTGTTTTACAAGATACAAGAAATGACTGTACTCATAAAGGAAACATTTTTAAATGGATAACTGAACTTAGTTTTGGCAAGGTAACTTAAGCATCTTCCAGCAAGTATGAAGAAGTTTTGTTGCAACCTCAGGAGGCCAAGCAGCAAGCCTTGCTCACTCCTCCCATGTGGTGGCCATTGATACCAATGACTTTTGTTAAAAACCAACTGTGATGTGGGGATTGGGTAATCTTATGGATAATCTGAAGTGAATACTTCCAACAGAAAATACAAGAACAGTATAAAAAACACACACAACTAATGCACTGTAATACACATTCATATAGAAAGCAGACAAGCTTGTGATTACAAAGATCTATCTTCCCCAGAGAAACATCTTTCGACCATTGCTCCTTGCTAACATGATGGTTTGGTCTTCATCTACATGGCTATGTCAGCAGGGCTGCTTTTGTGAATGTGTAATTCAGCCTCAAGTGCTGCTCTTGAGTGATGCTGATGCCTCAGTGAGCAAACAAAATCTACAGCTGAAGTCTGGGGGAACTATCAACCCACAAGACTAATGAGAACCAAGACATTGGTAAGTAGTTGACAAGACTCAGGATTCATGGAACACCAGAGGACAGGAGTATTTTTTCAACCCTTTCTTGAGTGTCAACACGTTTCTATACAAGGAATTCTTTTAAAGTGTTACTCAGAGCAGGCACCCAACACTGGTGTATGCTGGCCAAAGGGGCAGTG
>NW_005065057.1:0-789 GCF_000277835.1 Geospiza fortis | reverse complement strand
ATCCTAGTCCATTTTTTTCAGAAGCAGCTGGTTTTTGTCATCCTTTCCCTCTTCTTAAAGGCTTTTTCCCATTCACTGGTTAAATCCATTCATCCTTGAAAATTAGCAGTGTTCTCCCTATCCAGAGGACTACACTCTCCACCTCTTCATTACTGGACTGCATTGTACCATTATCTTAACTTGTTCTCTTCATGGCTGCTGGCACCTATTTTATTTGATGCACTGAATCTCTCATTATAGGCTTATTAGCATCCATGTCAAGACAATGTGAAAAGTTCTCCTCTTTCAATACTGATGAATACAAACAAGTAGAGAATAGAAGACATGAGCAATCTTTATCATTTCATTGCCACATTAATACCTCTAACTCTAATTGACAGGGTAATTAAACCCCAAAGATATCCCAAGAAAGCAGCCTGGGTAGCTGTGATCATGCCATGTAAGCAATGTAGAACACATTCTGTAAAATAGGATCAAAATGGTTTCTGTGCATTTTGTGTCACCAAAGCAACTGTCCTGATGATTCACATCCTATTACATCCTATTTAATATGGTTTGAGCATGTCATAATCTATTAAAAATAGTTTTCATTTCAGATAACAGTTTTGGAATTTTGAAACTGGGAATAGCTTCCTTTGGACAAAGACTCCTAAGGACTCTCCTCTGTAGGACCCCTGTCATTCATTCACCTATCTCTTCTCAGGTGTGTAACAGTTCAGGGTCAGGCCTCTGTGGAGACCCTGGGGGACATCCCCTGAGCTGGGGAGACACAAGAAACTTCCCTCAAAA
>NW_005065056.1:0-789 GCF_000277835.1 Geospiza fortis | reverse complement strand
AAAAAAAACCAAAACCACAACAAACCAGCAACGCTTAAAAAAAGAATGAGAAACGACAAGAGGTGAACAGATGAAAAAAGTGAACATTTGGAGGATAGCTGTGTTTTCAATCTCAGTACATCATGTATGATGCAGAGTATCTAAAGGCATCATGTTCTCTACATTAGTAGTCAGATGAGCAGTGAAGTAGTTAATGTCACTCCCTTCTTCTGTCTCCTGCCAATGTCAGTATCTCTTCTGACAAATCCTTTTGCCAAAGGGTGTAAGCCAACTCCTCTGGTCCTGCAGGACCATTTTTCCATTTTTTTTTGATCAACAGGCTATTCTCTGTGCTTGTGGACTTAATCCTTCTTGAACTTTTTCGACTCAGTCCTTCATGAGCCTCCTGTGCCCAGTATCCCAAACAATGTCTTCATAAATAACACTAGACCTCTCTGTTCCTATTGCCCCAAAATACTTTGCATGTCACTACATCCTTGTACATTTTGCTTTTTCTTGATCATTCACTGACAACTCTTAGACCTGTGACCAACTGCTACATTTTTATCAAGTTTTGTAATGGATAAAAAAAATTCTATTATCTTTAAGTAATTTCTAACCTTGCCTTTCTATTTAGTCCATCATACCATCAAGTTCTTTATGTATAATATATCAATTCTGTGCTTCTCAATCTTCTCGTCTTTGGTCATTCCTGGTTTTGTTGTTTCAAATCACTAATGGGATTATGTGCCTCAGTAGTACCAAAAAGACAAAAACTATGTCAGAAACTGTGTGCATAAATAACTTTGA
>NW_005065055.1:0-789 GCF_000277835.1 Geospiza fortis | reverse complement strand
TAGTTTTGTCAATAAAGCAGACAAAAGATTTCATGTTATTTTCTGGATATAGAGTGTCTATAACTAGGATTCACCAGGGCAGTGCCTGTGACAATATTAACTTTTGAAGATGAGTTTCTTTACACCTTCTGAAAACTTTTTATTTTCCAGTGTGCATCAGTATGATGTCTGTCCATGTAAAATGAAAGTACTGGAGCGATTGCTGGTAACAATCTGATATTACACTGTCTCATTCTAGTGTCTGAATATTTTACAGACACTGCTTTTCACTGCTGGGTGGAGTGAGCCGTGCTTCAACCTCTAATACATGCTGTACTCTTCTGACAAAAACACTTCAGATTCAGTAGCAAGGATGGTGATTTGAAAAGTGTATCCATATTTTTGCCATAAAGTTTCAATGTGTCTGTGTCTACATAGCAAAATGAAGAGATCATGGAAGTAGAATTAGACATATTTGACTTTAATTAGCACTGCTACCGCCTGCAGTGAACACATGATGGGATGTTTCATGCTGGCTGCTAAGTCTTCAAGGAAAATAGTGCTTTTTTCAGCTTACTAGCATGTATAGATATTGGTACTCACTCTATCTTCATGAAAACTACCATAGTTGTGCCTTTTCTGCAGCCAAAATCTCTTTATTTTACTCTATAGGGATGTCCGCTATGTATCCATAGAAACAAGCACAGAATGAACTGTGATGCCTTGTGGTCACGTTTGTTTTGAAGTTACCACATAAAGGAAGTAAGAATGCCCTATTAAAAAAAAAGAAAAGAAAAGAAAGGATTTTTA
>NW_005065054.1:0-789 GCF_000277835.1 Geospiza fortis | reverse complement strand
ATAACCTAAGATTAACTCTGATTTGGCTAGGAGAAGCATGTTATATTTTCATTAGTCCTACAGCTATGTGGGTGGAATGTTATCTTTCTGCCTTTCAGACAAGTAGCATGGTCATTGAGGCATTAAGGGACAAATCCTGAGAAAGTAGGTGTTAACAATCATGTATGCCAGCAGATGCCTTCTCTGTTTCATTAATGTTGCCACCTGCAGAAGAATTTCACCAAAGGGAACCTGGGAAATTTACATTGAGTGGTGCATAATTTAAGTTTGCCATTGATTATTCCTTATGTGCGTAAGGTCAGCATATGAAGTCTTTGGATAAGGGATAGTGAGATGTGGGCCACAGAAACCAGGGCTATCATCTCTTAAGCACTGTAGAAAGAGATTCACAGAAATTTTGCAAGATTGATAAGCCTTCAATTCTCTTGATAGTCTCATCCTAACATAGTTAAGGGAGGATCTGTAGTTTTGTTTAAGGTTGTTATTTTGTCCTTTGTTTCCATAAAATCCTATTGCATCCAGTCAGAAATAAGATATGAAATGTTTGGAGTAAGATATCCTAATGCAAACTTCTGTTATTTCCCAGTGCAGCATAAACATGTATGTCTGTGTAGATTAAATTGTCTTGCATTTTCTCCTTTCTTTACAGGGTGTGGAGAAAGTTGAAACTTAAACCTCTGAAACAAAGGCAATAAAACCTGAAGGAAATCACAGAATCGGTCAGGTTGGAAGGGACCTCAGTGGATGGACAAACCTCCCTGATCAAGCAGGGTCATCCTAGAGCACATG
>NW_005065053.1:0-790 GCF_000277835.1 Geospiza fortis | reverse complement strand
GACACATTTTGTGTCACAAGAAGAGGAATTGGCCTGTTTTGCTTAACTCCAATATCTCTTCCTGTTCACTGCTGTGCTCAATTGCATCAAGAATTCAATATGCTTGAACATGGAACCAGTTTATTGAGTGGAAATACCTGAGCAGTGACACCAAAAAATGAAGGATTTTGCACTAGCAGAAGCTTTTGTAGAACCAGTTGTTTACTTGAGCAGATCTACCTGTTCCTTTTGCTTGAAAGTTCAGTCCAGTGAGCAACTTCATAATTTGAACACTGTTGCTGATCAACACTAAAAGCATCATGAAAATCCTTTGTTATTAGTGCACCTTATTTCTGTGTGTTTACATTGGCTTTTTAATTTTCTCACCTCTCTCATGAAGGGAGGTTAATTAGCAGGAGAGCTTCTAGTTAACATTGATTTTTTTCTTCGAGCAATGCTGGAAGAAAGAACAACCACCTTCTTCTAAGTAAAATAAAATAATTATTTCCTAATAAAAGTCCTGTTCTAATGTTGCTAAGGAACATGTATGGAAATGGTCTCTGATTCTGAGTGTCCCCACCCTGCACTGTGACAGCTGATACAGAATTTAGCATGATCTTAAGTCTTGCTCTTTCCTGCAGTTATCCCATATTTTCTCTATCCTTGTGAGACACAATTAGTCTCTTTACCTTACAGTCCTGCTTCTAAACAAGTTGTTCCTTTGAATAATGCAAGGTGGTGCAGTGAAAGGTCTTCCTGCCCACGGCAAGGGGTTGGAATTCGATGTTCTTTAAGGTCCCTTCCCACCCAA
>NW_005065052.1:0-790 GCF_000277835.1 Geospiza fortis | reverse complement strand
CTAGACTACAACAGCAGATCAGCTGCTTGAATTCTTTAAGCAAGTTGGAGAAGTCAAATTTGTGCGAATGGCAGGTGATGAGACACAACCAACACGGTTTGCTTTTGTGGAATTTGCAGACCAAAATTCTGTACCTCGAGCTCTTGCCTTTAATGGAGTTATGTTTGGAGACCGGCCACTGAAGTAAGAAATTTATTATCCGTATTACTGTTGAATGAGACATTTCTTTTTATCGTTATACACACATTTATGAATTATGTGTAGCAAAATGGTGCGACTAATTTTTTTTTCAGTATATGAACCTGTTGTTAACAAACCAAAACATTTTTATCAATTCCAGTTTCACGGTTTGGCATAAATTTCTCTCAATAGAATATGTATAGCGTTGGGTAAAATACATCTATATTAATCTTGAGGTAGTGTAAGCTATAATAGTGAAAAAAAATCTTTAAAGTCCATAGTACTAATTAAGTTGTCAGTATGATGTGTAGTTAGTAGGTGTTAATGTGAAGATTTGATCTGAAATAGAGAAGTAACTTCCTGGACTTCTAAAAATATCGTAACATAAGAATACTGGGCTGCCTTTCTTTAAAAGTGATAAGATTTTAAAGTAGTAAAAGATACTTTGGATACTTGGAACAGATGGGTGTTTTACTAAACTTCTAGGTTTTTAATTTTATACAAAGTTGTTTCCTTACTTGTTTTTCATTTGCCCTGTTCAAACATTTAAGAATGAAAGGTTGTTATTTTTCTTTAATTTAGGATAAATCACTCCAATAATGCAATAGTG
>NW_005065051.1:0-790 GCF_000277835.1 Geospiza fortis | reverse complement strand
ATTCGGCCCAAAAAACCCCGAGAAAATCCGCCCAGAAACGGCCAAACCGCGCCCCGAAAACTCCAAAAAAAAAACCGCAAAAAACGGCCCAAAAAACGGCCCCAGAACCCCAGAAAATGTCACCAGAAATGAAAAATAAATACCTCAAAAAATCGCCCGAAAAACCAAAAAAAAGTGCCCCAAAACGCCCAAAAATTACCCAAAAAAACCCAGAAAAAACAGCCCAAAAAAACCCCTAAATCACCCCCAAAATACCCAAAAAAATCCCCAAAAAACCCTCTCAAACAACGCCCAAAACGATCCCAAAACCCATCAAGAAACAGCCCCAAAAACCCTAAAAATCTTTCTCAAAAACCCTCAAGAAACAGCCAAAAAAACCCCAAAAAACCGTCTCAAAAAATCCCAAAAAATCACCCCAAAAAATCACCCCAAAAACCACCTGAAAGAATCCCAAAAAAAACCACCTGAAAGAATCCCACAAAATGTCAGAAAAAACCCCAAAAAATCCGCTGGGAAATGCCCCAAAATGAGCCCCAAACACCCCGTGGCCCCAGGGTCTAAAGAATTGGGAAAAGAATCCCGAAAAAAACGCCAAAATCATCCCAAAAACCCTAAAAAAACCCAAAAAAGACCCAGGAAAAACAGCCCAGAAAAACCCCTAAACCACCCCCCAAAATACCAAAAAAACGGCCCAAAAAATCCCAAAATCCCTCCTCAAAAACTCTCAAAAAACAGCCCAAAAAACCCCAGAAAAACATCTCAAAAAAATCCCAAAAAAACCACCCCAAAA
>NW_005065050.1:0-790 GCF_000277835.1 Geospiza fortis | reverse complement strand
AGAAAAAAAATGGCAAAGCAACCATTTGGAGTGCAATAATGCATTACCTTGACAATTGAAAACAAATTTACTGGACAATATGCCAATATTCTCCAAATATCCCCTCAAATCAATGTCATTTCCTTTTACTAAACATTACAGATAACACTAGAACTAGCACTTGCCAACACAAGCAAGACTGACTTGAAATTCTTCTACCTTTTCTTTTCAAAATATTGTTCAATGTCATCTTCTTTCTAGGATAAATTATCAACATTTCTGCCACTGAAAGATAAAATGACATTTAAATACATCTCAGGAGAATAGGAGTCAATCAGCACAGGAAAAGATAAATGCATGATGAGATATATTTAGAAAGAGCTGTAATGACACACTGTTTTGCAGTGGGAGGCATTAAAAACCCTACTATTAGTCACTTCTTCTAACTACAGAACCATGATACTGCTTTTACCAGTCAGACATGGTACCAGCTGCAATTACCCACAGAACCTAATGTTAAGTTGCCAATGACAACCACAGTACACATACCCCAAGACTCAACCATCATTAGCATAAATATCCACATCATCTGTGCCTAAAACTGATATACTTTGTCTCAAAATAATTATTTCTCCCTTCAAGACACTTTTTCCTTCTTTAGCAAAGTATTCCTTGGTCTACAAAATAGAAAGAAGTGTATTAACTGCGAGAAAATGAAAGCCATTTTTAAGTAATGATTATTTTAGCATCTGTAAAATCAAAGAGATTTCAGTCTGGAAATAGCAAATCATAGAATCACAGAATGGTTTGG
>NW_005065049.1:0-790 GCF_000277835.1 Geospiza fortis | reverse complement strand
AAGGCATTATGGGAAGCACACCATTATACTGCTCTCCTACACCTTTGAAGCAATGAGGATGTTTGGGATATAATAATTCGTGTTTGCAAATTGTGATATAGTTTTGCATTTTCTTAGCTCAAAGAAAACTCTTAGCTTTTCCTGTCTTAACGTGTGAGTATTTATGAAGTTTCCTTCCATAATCTCAGTCCAAATTTTTTCCTTGGCACCTTTCTCCCTTCCTTCAGCACAAGATTGTTACAAGGTAAAGGGAAACAATTCCATGTTGTATTGCCCACGGATTTAAGCAATTCCACTCTTCAGATTTCTGTCATCCTTCACTGTGTGTTGTGAAATTCATGAAACAGCACCAAAAAGGGTTGTTTGTTTGGGTTTTTTGTTTCTGTTAGTGTTTGGGGGATTATTTTTTTCTCTTTCATGACTGCAGAAATGTAAGTGGTGAGGATGAGAGTTGACATAAACTATAGTACCTCTCTTGGTATGATGGTTTTAAGTAGCCCACTACAATTTGGTATTTCCTACTTCACTTGAACCCGTAGGGAAAATAAATCACAAGTAAAAGCTGCCAGGCAGCTCATAAAGAGGGGTTAGAAGCTTCAGTCAAGAGCCATTCTCATCTTTGAAACAGTTTTTCTTAACGCATTTCTAGGATAGGCTGTCAATCACAAGCTTTGTTATAACAGAATCTAAAACTTCATCCATGCAAGACGAGGCCTTTAATGAGAAAATCTGTGGTGCTGTAAATGGGGAGCTGTGAGAGGGCAAAATGCAGGGATGTGTGTCAAGAGTG
>NW_005065048.1:0-790 GCF_000277835.1 Geospiza fortis | reverse complement strand
GTAGTTGTAATGCTTCCAAGATTTGTACATAAAGGAACATCAAGCATCTTCTCAAAGGGCAAAGGGGTCACATTTGAGTTGTTTCTCCTACTAGGAATCTTCGCCCTTAGGTATGTGATTAAGATTCATCATTTCTCCTTATATCAATATAATTAGTGTCACTGCAAACACATCTTCAGTAGAACAGATCTGTTTCACAAAAAGAGCTCTGTGCGTGTGTTTGGGTTCTGCTGTAATAATTAATCTGCAGTAGCACCCAGAGTAGCCTGAGGAGAGGAACATGTATTCCCAGCAGTCTGCTGCTGAGGGTGAGCAAACAAAATGCTCAGGAGATGCTTTCAGTTCAAAGAGATGCTGCTCTTTGGTTATGTCACTGAGAGAACAGGAGCTGTGCAAAGCCTGAAGCAACACAGAATTGTCAATAACATTTCTTATCATCAGTTCTGAGTCATAAATAACCTGTCCTCAAGTACTCACATGGTGACTTTGCACAGGTGTGGGATGGCCTGAGTGCCATGTGAGAGGGTATTGTGGATGTGACAGCAAAAACAACAGGCTATGGCTTAACTGGAGAAACTGAGCACAGGATGTCTTTATGGTTTTGGCTATTACACTCCCAAAATAATATAGTGTTCATTTTAGAGGCAGGTATGACCTTTTCCCCAGGTGGCAGCACCAGGTCCTAAAGACAAAGACATACAGCTCCATCATTCTGCCCAGCTACCCTGGGTGTGTTTAGAAAAGCTTTTAAGAGGTGAAAGGAGTAGGGAATGGGCTGCGTCTGCTTCCC
>NW_005065047.1:0-790 GCF_000277835.1 Geospiza fortis | reverse complement strand
GGTAATTTCATTATAAAAAAGGAAGCACATTTTTACAGATGAAATGAATTATCAAAAGTCACAATTTATTTCCCCAACATTTTTAGGTTCAAAAATGATGAACACATTCATAGTTATCCCCTGATGACAGTTACAAGGTGATAAGACAATCTTAGAGTCAAAAAACCTCAAAGCCACCAATTGCTAAAGTTGGAAGGATTTATATGTTTTTTGGAATCTTTGCCCAACCAATTGCTACAGTTTAAGGTATGGAGTAGAAAATGTTCTGTCTCCTGCTGGTGTTATTACAGGTAATAAGGCATAATTCAGCAGAGCTTCTGCTGTGTAATGGTGTGACTAATGATCTCTGAATGGTTTCAGGCATTTGCAGGAAATCTGCTGTATTTGATTTCAGTGCCAGCAGCAGCTGAATTATATCTCCCTTCACTGTATAGCTGCTGTTCTAAAGCACAGTCTACAAATACACCTCCTTCTTCTGAGATAAAACTTTATGATTACATAGAAAAAGTCAACAGTAATGTAGTGCAAAATGACAGCCATTGCTTCACTGACCAATTCAGCCAATTTAGACTGGCTGAAATTGAACATCCACATGATGTTCAGTCAGTCACTCATATACCCCATGCTTGGATCAGAAATGCTGCACAAAAACATCCCCACTACCACTCTCCCACTCTCCAGAAGCAGCAAATCCACTTGTTTTGATTATTCTTTCTTGAGACTCTCTCTTTACTTATTTGTGGGACTCTAGGGATGGTTTAAATGCTCTTTGCTTTCCTCACTTTTTTTT
>NW_005065046.1:0-790 GCF_000277835.1 Geospiza fortis | reverse complement strand
CACCCCCAAGTCCTTCTCAGCCAGACTGCTTTGGATCTGTTCGTCCCCCAGCCTGGAATGAGAACAGGATTTGCCCTGACCTGGGTGCAGCACCAGCATTTAGCCTTGTTACAGTTCATGAGACTCCCATACCAGACATATCCATACATCTTATTGCCATATAGCAATCCTAGTCAGCAGAATGTAATTGTGGTATTATGGAAACACACCTGCTCAGTGTTATCAGAGGCCTTTCTATCATCTTCACAGATTTGCCCTCTTTTATGTGTAAATGTTGTTCCTGCCTTTCCCTTTTGAAAAACAAAGAAGTTGTTTGCAAACTATTTGAAGAACATAAACAGCTCCTACAAGGGAAATGCCCTTGAAGCAGTGAGAGTGGAATGATTGCAGGATACAGTACATGCTAATAACATCTTCAGAGAATTACTATTACTTCATAGCAGAGGCATTTTCATTATAATAGGAACCATGTCATGATCCTCAGATTAAAACTTTGCCTTCTGCATTTATCTGTTGAGTCAACAATCAGGTTTGTTGTTAAAAGCTCTGAAGAATTACTCACCCAAAATTGTGCCATTTCTCATGATTGTCTCATTGCAACTTTTGTGATGCATTGGGCAATGAAACAGGCAAATGACCAACACAGAAACCTTGAATCTGACAGTATTCCCAGTGCTCTGAGCTGGAGAATGGAACCTGCTGATTCACTCTGCCATTAGCAAATGTGCAGATGACACCAAGTTGTGGGGGAGTGTTGATCTGTTGGAGGGTGGGAGGGCTCTGCAGAGGG
>NW_005065045.1:0-790 GCF_000277835.1 Geospiza fortis | reverse complement strand
AGGGCTCCATGCTGGGAGAGGCAGATGTTGGAACAGCTGCGACCCCGTGAGGAATTGGAACAGAGAGTGAGAGCAGAGCGGCCCTGTGCTTCCGGGAGAAGGAGAAAAACAAGATTTCAGTTCCCCGGGATGGAGATGATTTCAGAGACAGAGAACAATGAGGGTTTTGCCTTTGAACAGCCCGTCTTCAAAACAATTCCCAATCGGTTACGAGAAGCTGAGGGCAGGTTTGTGGCAGCGGGAAGGATTTCACCATGGGGGCTGCTGCTCGGGATGACATTACAAACCACTAAATAATGGATTTTAACTCTCGTAAAGAAATCTCCATGACCTTAACAAGAGGGACTTCCTCAGTGAGCTGAACAGTGATTATTTTAGATGTGCTAAACTGACTGAAATTTTAGGGCTTTTTTCTGTGCATTGCAAGTGGGACTTAATAGGTTGTGGGGGGTGCAGAAGAGTTCCGAGGGGTTCGTTTTTGTTCTTAATTTTTCTCCCTTTTAGCTGCTTTTAATAAATTTCCTTTTGACCCTTTTGAAGGTTTTGAGCCTGCTTTGCCTCTCTCCTGATGCGGTCTGGGAGAAGGAAATGAGGGCGCGGCTGATTGGGCAGCTCCGAGCCCACCACGCTGGGGAGAAATTGGGTGGGAAATGTCAAAATTGGGGAAATCTGGGACTGGTGACACAAAACCACAAATCCCGGCCCGAGGTATCCATGGAGAGATCGACCAGGCCAGGTGGGGACAGAGGGGGCAGGGCTGGGCCAGGGGAGGGGTCTGGGGACAGCTGGG
>NW_005065044.1:0-790 GCF_000277835.1 Geospiza fortis | reverse complement strand
CAAGTGATTGGCGTTTTTCACACTAATGAAGCAGACAGACCCTTTAGAACTTTTGGGTTCTTAGGAAGCATCTGCAGAGTGAAAAGGTGGGAGGCCCAGTCGGAGCCCACCACGGCTGGACCGCGGTGGAGAGGGGACGGAGGACAGCCCCAGGGAGTAAGAAAACAACTCCGGAAAAAATACACTTACGCTGCATCAGAAACACCCGACAGAGGTGAGTGGCCGGGGCTGGAGGATGGGGAAGGGACTGTCTAAAGAAGAGCAGGCCACTCTAAGAGTCCTCCAGCATATTCTCTCTAAGAAGGAGGTTAAATATGACCCCAAAGTCTTGAAAAGATTATTGAGATGGGGTCAGCAAAGAGGATTTTTTGCTACCCCCAAAAGCGTTTTCGACACTTCTGAGTGGGAAAAACTCGGGATGGCCCTTTGGAATGCAGTCAGCGATGGGGTGAAAGAAAATAAGGGGCTGAGTACAACATGGAAATTAATAATAACAGTTCTAAAACAATTAAAAGCGGAAAAGACAGCTGCAGTTGGGGCCGCAGCTACCTTAGAGCCAGATGACCCCGCAGTGGTTTTCCCAGCGTTTGCCTAACAGTTTTTCCGGGGGGAAGGATCCGGTAATACCCTTACCTTCTGCACCCACGGAGCTGGAGCTACAGGCTCAACAACAAGCAGTTTCAGATAATAACAACGAGATGCTGCAGCCTGCACCAGTTCCGCAGTCTGCTCCGGAACCCAAGAAAATGGAGGTAAACTTGCAGCTCTCACCTCCAGTGACAGGATGAGC
>NW_005065043.1:0-790 GCF_000277835.1 Geospiza fortis | reverse complement strand
GGAAAGTATCTCATGTAATAGATGTCTGGGTATGGAGATCATCCAAGGTGTAAAGACTGCACTTATTTCTTCACCTAAATATACTTGAGTGGTGAGTACAGATTGGGAAGCACTGGTCTAGTGATCTCCTAACTGTGATTATTGGGAAACAGACAGTTTCATGGAAATCTTGGGAGATTTCCTTTGGAACTGATTATAGGAATCAGGGGCATCAATGATCCAAGAAATTGACAGCAACAACTGAATCAAGAAAAAAGTCTTTAAGGATCCTTGTCCAGAAACTAATAAAATACAAGAAAATGTATTTTCTTGTATTTTATAGCGCACAACTATCCTTCATTCTTACACAGGAATAAGAAACAGGTTCATGGACTGAAATAATGGAAAAGGCAGATTGAGATTGAGAATTAAACTTGGCAAGAACTTCCTCTTGCACACTGAACATAGAGACAGAGTTCTTCATCCTTCTGGTCCGCAACTTTCAAGGAGCTTTGCAAAGTCTGAAAATGCAGAAACAACAAGAAATACTTGAAGCTATGTCCTGGCTAGGAGCTCTTGTACTCCCAACATCCTGTTTGCCTACTACTCTAACATATTTTGACTGAAGAGAAGTACAGTCACATTTTTATTTCATTGTTGCAAGAATCTGAGGATGGAGAAGCTGCATCAGTGACAAGAAACACAAAGCAATTAATTGGTATTGCAGCTCCTGAGGGTCCCTGAAAACTCTGGTAGCTGGAATCTGAGGCTATCAGCAGTGTCACAAAGAAACCATAAACCAAATGAGACC
>NW_005065042.1:0-790 GCF_000277835.1 Geospiza fortis | reverse complement strand
TTCATTTTTTAATGAAATTGGTCATGTATGACTTCATCGCAACCAGGAGCTTAATTTCACTCATAAGGATTATTTGAAATGAGTTTTTCAATTAACAGTCACTAGCTGAATAAACCCCTGAGGAGACCTTAGTCTGTTACCCTGTACTACACAAATAAACTTGGCAAAAGCTGACAAAGCAGAAAGACAGAGGTCCTCCTTGGTTTAGCAAAGGAAACCTATTGTCTGTGAAAGGCTTTTAGTTACTAATTGTAATTTAAAAACTGCTGTACAATCTCTTCAATAAAGATATTTATCTGTAATATGGCTACTTCCTAGTATATTGGTTTTTTTTAAAAGTATAGGCTCCTCTCAAGTTTCAGGTCAAACCTGAAAATAAAGGACTTCTGTTGCCACACCAATCTCTCATTAGAGCATCATATTAGCATCAAAGGCTTACAGAAGGGGCACAGGAAGATGTGAACCCAATTGATCAGCTGTGGTTGCTCTACAAAGCCCTGTAGCATACACTGAATATGGAGATGGCCCAAATATGTATGGCCTTTCAAACACATCTTGCCTAGGTGTAAATTCAGCTAAGGGTCCTTGGAGAGAAAGTCTGCTCCCAGTCTCTGCAAGCACTGAGATCCATCTAAGTGTTACAGTGTGACCTCCCAAGCAATCCTCCTACAACTTCTAAATACTTTTTTTGTCAACTGGATTCAGAAATTACTTTGTTTTTAAATCAGGTATTCCCCTTAAGTAGGCAGCTCTAAACCTAGATGGAATTGGGAAAAGTAGCCAGGAAAAA
>NW_005065041.1:0-790 GCF_000277835.1 Geospiza fortis | reverse complement strand
TTATCTGTTTAAACATTTCTGCATGTAAAAACTAATGGGTAGAGGTAATTTGTATCTGCTTGTCCCAACAACAGCTTCAAGGTTTCTTCTTAAGCAGTATTTCCTTTCAATCACCATTTGTGTTTCTCCCCGACTATGTCATACTTTTCAGAAACTCAAGTTCAGTCATTTACAAGCTTCTACTAAAAATCCACTCTAAGACTAAAATCCACTTTATCTACTAAAAAAAAGATAATTATCCAGCTTTAGTGACATGTGCCCAGTCTTCTGTATACTTACGCCAACTTCAAAAAACGGAAGCTATTTAATACTTACGTCCACTGGGACTTGTATACAAATAAATCCATCAAAAAGCATCATCCTTATTTTCCTTCTTCCTTATGCTAGGCCATCTGTGCAATCCATTGCACAGCTAGAGGGGGGAAAAAGGAAAAACTAAACTGAAAGGAGATGATCTAACATTAAAGGGAAACAGTTATTTGAGACAGGAGCATTTCTGCTGGTGGCAGTGTCTTCAGCAGATAGCACTTTGAAATTGAAGGAGAAAGTAATGCTTGTTTCAGGGGACGTTTGTCTTTATCCATATCCTGATAGAAACCTCCAGCACACAACCTCCAGCTCCAAAATGTATCCATCACATTTGGCTCTTAACCACACTAAGAGATGTTTAGAACACTGCCTTGTTTAGAGGGGTTAGACCACGGCCTTGCACCTTCTCTGCACACAGAGCATTATTTTATACAGAGCACAAGATTTCTCTGCACAGCTCACCCCTGTAAATCAGCTCCCC
>NW_005065040.1:0-790 GCF_000277835.1 Geospiza fortis | reverse complement strand
CACCATACCAAAATACTAGGAGCTCAGATAAATCCCAAAAGCAGCTCGATAATCCCTCCCCTACCACTACTCCAAAACAGGGGAAAAGGGTTATAAAGATTGAAGAACAAAAAGGTTGGGATCAAGAAGTTAGTTTATTCCCATTACAAGAAGTACCTATGGGAGGGATTCAGGTGGGGAGAGGATTTGTAAATTCTCCTTTGACCTCTTCAGAAGTCAGAAATTTAAAAAAAGAGATTAAAGGTTTATTGGAAGATGCCATAGGTACAGCTGAACAATTAGATAAATTCTTAGGTCCCAACATTTTTACTTGGGAAGAAATTCAGTCAGTAATGAAAATATTATTTTCCCAAGAGGAGAGGCAGATTATTAGAACAGCTAGAATGAGAACTTGGCAAAGACAGCATCAACAAGGTCCACCGAGGACCAGAAAATGCCAATAGCATCTCCTAACTGGAACCAAAATGAAGAGGCAGGGCGAGAACATATGAATGATTATCGCAATCAGATAATCAGAGGAATAAAGAGGCAGCACCTCAAGGGCAAAACGTCAGAAAAGCTTTCGAGGGACAGCAAGGAAAGGAAGAAACTCCAACTGAGTGGTTAGAGAGGCTCCAAAAGAATATGAAACAATACTCTAGAATAGACGCTGAAACCATCGCAGGGCAAGCCCTATTGAGGGTTAATTTTGTCACTCATATCTGGCCAGATATTAGAAAAAATCTGGAAAAAATGGAGGACTGGCACGATAAACCCCTAAATGATTTATTAAAAGAATCTCAAAGGGTTT
>NW_005065039.1:0-790 GCF_000277835.1 Geospiza fortis | reverse complement strand
CACGCTCAGGTGGTGTGAAATCCATGGGGTGTCTCTGAAGGATGGTCCTGGGGTCAGCTTTCATCTGCTCCTCACAAGAAGCTGAGCTGAGGTACAGCTGGTGAGGGTCTGGCCTCTCTGCAGACGTACAGGATGGTGTGCAGGCTCTGTAGGGCTGAGCACGTTTCTCATCTGCATTTCTTGACAGTAAACAGAAGTGACTTACTGAGCCTGTTAGAGTGGGATGGAGTAATTCAGTGTGACTGAGTGCCACATGGCACAGATCGCCTGTCGCGGACAGGGGGTGGGATAAGGAAGGGATCTGAGGAGCTCTTCTTGGACTAACTCAAGGGAGGCTGTTTTGGCAGTGCCCACACAGTGACCCTCCTCTCCCACTCCATCAGCAAAGGTGTGAGGAAGGAGAAACACCTGCCAGTCCTTGTCCTTCACATGCTCGGTAGTTTGCAGGAGGTGCAGGTTCAGTTTCTTACTTTCTCTCTTGACAAATACTCTTGACAAAATGGCTCATCTCAAAGGGCTGCCTATGAAGCAGGAGGAAAACAAAGGGATTGTTGTCTGCCTTTGTTCCTCCTTTCCCTCTATTCCTTAGGATTAGTAAAGAATTTACTGCTCATGCTCCCAGCATGGTCTGGACATTTCAGTTGTGGAGCAGTGATGAGAGAAGATGTGGAGAGGCCAGGGCTCCTCTCTGACAAGTGCTTTCGTCATTAGGAATGTTGTCACGCTCATCCTTCTGGCTCTTCTACACCAGAATCATAGAGTTGCTTGGGTTGGAAGGGACCTTAAAGAT
>NW_005065038.1:0-790 GCF_000277835.1 Geospiza fortis | reverse complement strand
TAGGTTTCTTGCCAACAAACACAAGTTTAACCTTTGAACAGTCTAAGAACCCTCACAGCTCTTCCCTCAGCTGTCTGGGATTTCCCAGCAGCATTTGACATGTCCCCCATCCCCCAGGGATTTCCATACAGGACCAGTTTTAGATAAGGACATAAGAAAAAGTAATTCTGTGATAGATATAAACAAAATCAGGATGTTGACTAATATGATATTTATTTGAACTTCTGAAAGATTGGATTGAATCCTTGAAGCTCAAGCGTGAAACCAGTCAGCTGAGAGGCACTTGAATGACTACAGAGCATCTGGAGGAAAAAACTGGGAGAAGCAGGAAAGACATAGATCCATCTGGTCTAGTAAAGAGATGTGCTTAGACAAAGCCATTTAAATAGGAGAGCTGGAAACACCTGAAGGAAGAGGGAGAGGAAAGAATAAACAGAATATTGGAGACTCAAGCAAAGGGGAAGATCAGTATTTCTTCTCCTGACATCAGTAAATTTCCAGGAAATTCCTGTTCCTGGTGGGAAAACTTTGCCATTTCTTAAAAGTACTCGAGTGACTCAGATAATGAAAATGTGCTTGCATATTATGAAATTTACAAGTATTAAAACCTTTGCCCCTTTCCAGGCTGACATCTGTTGTGTGCCCATGAACAGGCAATGCCACTTGTGCCCTGAGGGGCCAAGCTGGGATTGGATCTCTCAGAGAGCACCTGAAGGAGAGCAGAGCACCTTGCAAGCTGCAGATCCCTGACAGCCCTGCAGGTCTCCTGTCCCATCAACATCTGCTCTGC
>NW_005065037.1:0-791 GCF_000277835.1 Geospiza fortis | reverse complement strand
AGAAGATAACAGCCCCACCTCTAACAGGTGGCAAATAGAGTACACACCCCCAGCAACATTTTGCATTTCCTACCTAAGACAGGTGTATATGACTTTCAGTCAGAGATCCAAGACCCAAAGTAATCATCATTATCCCTGTAGTTATTCCAGCTGCATGTCACTTTTCCACGTTTTACAAGATCTATCCATTCTGGTTCCCCTGGGCCTCCTCCTCTGTCCTCTGGGATTTTTTCTTTCTTGTTTTAAGAAGCACCCCTGGTCCTTGGAGAGTATTTTACCACTGCCTGCTATGCTCAGTGCTAGATCAATCCCCCCAACTCATCTCACACAGGCAATCAATCAACAATCCAATGGCAATAACTTTTCATCACTGCTGACCCAGACTACATCACAAATGGTTATTTTGTGATGCTTCAGGACTTATTACTGATATCCTGAAATATGCAGCCTTCTTGAAAATGTTGTGTGCATCACTGTGAAGGTAATTTCTTTTTCACCATGGTTATATATGCCACAATTCTTGTAAAGAAAAGGTTACCTCTTGAACTGGACAGAAATTATCTTAGAATGATGTGCATTGAAGAAGGAAATTTTCCATTTCAATAGTTGACAAAAGCTAAAAACATTTGAGAAAATGTCACTGTAATCACATTATAAAATAACCTCCAACTATTTCATTGAGTTGTGTCTGTGGTGGGTGAATACTTTCTGACAAATTGATCAAACTACTATGGTTTGACTTAATAGCACAATTTATGTCACAAACTAGTCTGTGAGTTTTTCTTTTCACA
>NW_005065036.1:0-791 GCF_000277835.1 Geospiza fortis | reverse complement strand
GGACGTGGAAAGAAGGAACATGAAAACAACAAGAAAAATGCATTTCTTCAAACAGCACCATCCTTACCTCCCATGAGGAAGAGAAGCCCTGCCACATACTGCATAAGGCCTCGATCCCAACAGCACCCCAGGACACCGATAATCCACCCAAAGAGGATGATGGCCACGGCCATGCCCATGAAACCAGCGGTCATCCTGCGCAGATCTGCAGTGGGGAAGACACAAAAACAACATGAGTGGGAACAGTGATAAATCAGCATCATCAGGGGGTCATAACAGTCGTAATCCAAAATGCTACTGATCTGTGAGGACTTCAGTGTGTGTTGGTATGGGATGATTTAAGTAAGGGTGATTCAGAGCAAGGACAAACCATAAATTAAGTCACTAGCTTGGGCTGGGGAGAGAGAGCAGCTGACTGTTTTAGCACACAATGAAGCTCAGTGCAGATGCACTCAAGTGACTTGTGACAGCTTGCTCAGGAGCTAGAAGTTGTAAAATGGCCTCAGTGCAATGCAGTGCCTAATAACTCCAGTGTCTGGGCACTAGCACAACATCTGTTTACATCTTGCCTTCTCATCTCTGTCCATTACTCCCCAGTATCCAAAGGATGTCCCTGCTCCAACTGATCAGCAAAGCAGTTTTTATGCTTTGCACCAGCACAGACATGACAGAGTATGCACCTCAGCTGTCACCCTGTGTGTCACTGAGCCCCTCTGGGCCACAGCTCCCCACGTGTAAGTTGGGCCATGGCATCCAGGGGTGGTTCCTCCAGAGCAGCAAGGCACACAGAT
>NW_005065035.1:0-791 GCF_000277835.1 Geospiza fortis | reverse complement strand
AATTATTTTTGTTATGTCAACATGAAACGCTGCATTATTTTGCTATTATTATTGGTATGTTTCAGATAAGAGACTGGCAAGAGAAATTATAGTAAAGAAGTGCTAGAAGTGTCCATTACATTTAACATGGCAAGTTATCAGAATACCAGCCATTTTACCTGTGTTTCAAACCGTTTCACTTTGGAGAATAGCAACCACACATACTTGTCCAAAAGTGTCCTCATACCAAATGCCTAAAAATGGAAAAGAGGGAAAATAAACCTGCAAGATCCCTCAGCTCTTCATTCGAAGAACCTGGGCTTAGCCCCAGCTGTGCAAATCAGATTTTTTCCCAAATTATGAGCAGGGGAAGGGAGATGGAGAGTGGTTGAGTCAAGCAACCAAATTCAGAATAGTAATGTAGGGCAGGATTGCTGCCTGCAGGAAACTCAGCTTCCCATGGGACATGGTCTGACATGGTTAACTTGCCAGTAAGGGAAAGCCTTGAACGGAGTTACCTGTACCAATGAACAGAAAGAAAAACTTCAGACTAAATGCAGAGCTGGAAGCTTTGGTGATTTTAGCTGTGTGTTGAATGTTGGCCTTTATGTTAAAGCAGATGCCTAAGGAATACATAATTCAAAAGTCCAAAGTGGTTGGCCTATTTTCCTGAAGAGAAGAGAACGTAGTAGTAGGTCTGATTCCAGATGAGATAAGACTTTGTTATAACAAACGTAATGTTAATGGGCAGGATCTGGTTTAAGTGAGTTATTCAGTATCACAAAAAGACTTATGACAGATAGGAAAAAAAA
>NW_005065034.1:0-791 GCF_000277835.1 Geospiza fortis | reverse complement strand
AACCCCCAGGTCCTTCTCTGCAGAGCTACTTTCCAGCAGCAGGTCAGCCCTGAGCCTGGGTGGGTGACTGGGCTTATTCCTTTCCAGGTTCTTTGAATTGCTTTGGATGGATGGACCGCAGCAGAGCTGTGGGTATTCCTGAGGGTTTGGCAAAGGCCTGGGGGGCAGGATGGAGAATGGGGATCATCTCTCTGCATCCCCCGGGACAGCATCTGCAGGCTGTGGGGACAACACTCTGTCATGAGAAAGGAGAGTGGGCAGGTGGATTTGGACACTTTTACCACATCTCAGGTCATGTCAGGCCACACCTACACACACTCTTCAAAGGCAAGAGAGCCAAGAGAGGCTTTGAGCACCTGCAGAGAACAACTGAGCACAGAGGATATTCAGCACCATAGATCACAAAAGCTGAGAGGCTCAGCAAAGCTGACTTTAGTCATAGGATGGATTGTGGTGCTGCATCTCATGACTACACTCAGCTTCTTTGGGCCTCTACCCACGTAAGGACTGTACATCCCAATCCCCTCTGAGAAGCTGAGCAACATGAGCTCACAGGGTGGTTGCCCTGTAGAGCAGCTTCAGCATTCAGAAAGATTAAAGTTCTCTTAAACACAGCCCTACCCACCTTGGTTGTTCTCCCGGTATGCTCGGAAAAGCTGGAATTCCTGTGTCAACCGCGTTTGTTCCAGAGTTTGAACTCTCTGGAGGAGCTGTTGGAGTAACGTCTCCGTTCTGCATTGCAGGGCCATTGAACTTTCGCCTTCCTTTACTGTGAAGAAAGAACAATGCCA
>NW_005065033.1:0-791 GCF_000277835.1 Geospiza fortis | reverse complement strand
GAAGAAAGAGAATTACTTAATTCAAGACAAAAAGGATTAATATATGAGGCACTTATTTTAGAGGTTTTAGAGGCATTAAAATTACCTAAAAGAGATAGCTATATTAAAATTACCTGAAAGAGATAGCTATAGTACATATTAAGGGACACAAAAAGGGAAAGTCCCCAGAAATAAGAGCAAATAATTTTGTAGATCAAGAAGTTAAAAATGCAGCAGAAAATGGGGCTGAAAGAATTATGTTACTATTAACTCCAAATGAGGAAAAATTGGAATTAAGCAAGATAGGAAGAGAGCAAGATGAATTTAGGAAATGGAAACTTCCTGATGGAAGGCAATTACTTAATAAAATGCTTACTAAGAAAATATTAGAAAACATGCATCAGAAAACCAATTGAGGTACCCAGGCTTTGTGTGATCATTTTTTTAAGGAAGTATGAGTATTGGGATTTTTAGATTAGCAAAACAAATTACTGAAAGATGTATAACTTGCCAAAAGATAAATTAAAAAAAAAGGTGATGAAAAAAACATTAGGAGGTCATGAATTAGCTCTTCGACCATTTCAAAGTATCCAAGTAGAAGTTTGGATTTGTCAGGCTCTGGATTTATTTGTAAAAAAAACGTTTAATCCAGAAGAAAAAGGATATGCCGTATGCTGGGTGGGAGATCGTAAGAAAATAACATATTTAAAATGTCGAAAATCCCTGAGACAAAGCAATAGAGAAAAGGGTGAAATAAAAGGGCTGGAAACAAGATATTACCTCCTCCGTTCCTGCTTGTTCCCCCACCTATA
>NW_005065032.1:0-791 GCF_000277835.1 Geospiza fortis | reverse complement strand
GCCCTGGTGCCATTCAGCTTATTTACAACTGCCTTCTTTAGCCACCGTAAATCTCTGCCGAAAGGGCTTCATTAAGATATGATTAGGTTGGGATTATTGCATATGAGGTTCTTCCCAGGGCTTATAAATGTGACAAACTCTGAAATATGGTTTCCACAGAAAAGGAGAGGGAAGGAGGGAAGTGGTGCTTTTACTGAAATACACCACAATTCCCTAATTACTCCTCTACTCTAGTGACTCTGAGTGGTGAATAAAAACAATTAAAGAAACGTTCTCTGTTCTGCCCTCTTATGCCTCCAAACCCATATTCTCTTCAGGGACTCAATTTAAGAGCAGCTGTGGAGTAAGACTTGAATGAAATTAGGCTGATTTAGGAGCCTGCATGGAGCCCTGAGCACATTGTGCAGCTTTGGAGATGAACTCCCATTGCTTGGGCTGCACTAGCAGGAAATGTTAACATCTGGAACTGACCAGAAATACCTTTGGGCAGAGACAAAAGGGCCTTTGCAGCATGTGTGTGTTCTCCTTAAAGCCTGCGCTGAGGTGCAGCTCTTCCACCCCTCTGTGTGCCTGGAGGTGTGAACGCAGGAGAGAATCACCTGAAACTGAGAATTGTTGCTGCTGCAGCTGAGGGGCAGCAATTGCTGCTCCAGTTCGTGTGGACCACACTCAAATGTCATAACCTGAGATAAATATTTAATGTACCTGGAAAGGCAGATGAAGTGATGGTGCTTTCATATTAGAATGAGAATCACAGAATGGCCTGGAAAGGACTTTAAAGATCATCTCAT
>NW_005065031.1:0-791 GCF_000277835.1 Geospiza fortis | reverse complement strand
CACAGGGACCCCCCCGAGGGCCCCGAGGAGGTTCTGGGGCTGCCCCACGCCCTGGCCCAGCCCCACCCCAAATACACCAAACGGCCCAACGTGTTCCTGCTGCGCGCCGGCGACCGCCGCGAGTTCCTGTGCCAGGCACAGTAAGGGACAGGGGAAAAACCCTAAAAACCCTAGAAAGGAGGAAACCCTAAAAAAAAATTTAGAATATGGAAAAAATGGTAAAGCTGGGGAAAAAAATCCTATAAGGATAAATGGTTGGGAAAGGGTAAAAAAAGGGAAAATTCTGGAGAAAAATGCAAAAATTTGAAAAAAATTCTGAGTCTGGGACAAATCCCAAATATGGAAAAATCACAAATATGGGAAAATAAAAAACAAATATGGAAAAAAAATATGGAAAAAATCACAAATATGGGAAAATCCCAAATATGGGAAAATCACAAATATGGGAAAATCACAAATATGGGGAAAAAAAACAAATATGGAAAAAAATATGGAAAAAATCACAAATATGGGAAAATCACAAATATGGAAAAAAATCCCAAATATGGAAAAATCCCAAATATGGAAAAATCACAAATATGGGAAAAAAAACCCCAAATATGGGAAAAAAAAACAAATATGGAAAAAAATATGGAAAAAATCACAAATATGGGAAAATCACAAATATGGAAAAAAATCCCAAATGTGGAAAAAATCCCAAATAAGGAAAAAACACCAAATATGGGAAAAATACCAAATATGGAAAAAATCTGAAATATGGGGGGAAATACCAAATATGGGAAAAATCCCAA
>NW_005065030.1:0-791 GCF_000277835.1 Geospiza fortis | reverse complement strand
AGGGCCAGTTGGCTGCCTTATCTTTGAGGCTTGACTTGATAACCCCGGCGCCAGTGCCGGTCTCTTGCAGATTATCAGCCAGCCACTGCCTCAGATGTGCAGGACAGGATCAGTGCCACACTTTGTCATGGTCCTTGAGGGAATACATGTAGTGCTCCAGAGCACTTTGAGAATAACCTCAATTATTAATAACCATTATGATTTTTTCTGTCAGACTCTGAAGTCTTGCTGATCATCATGGATTATTTATTCCCCATAGTGCTGATTGCATCAGCTCTCCATCATCAGCCCTCTAGCACCTGCCTTTCTGGCTGGCATCTTTTTTCCTATGCAACACCCACAGTTAGACCACAGTGTAGTTATCTGTCCGATCAACAGATCTATTATCTGTTCCTCACATCATCAATGCAGCCATAGCCTTGTCACTTCAGAAAGTTCAGCCATGTCCTTAGTTTATTCAGGATTTGTTTGTGGCAAAGGACAGGAAAAGGATTCAAGGGGCTCAACTTAGTTCGTGCCTCAAAGTTGTGTCCCATGGAGGTCGTAGTGGTATTTTTACCACCATCCTTTTGGATGTTCAAGATGTCCTTCTCCTCATCCCACTGGTGGTGATGTGTCCCCCCTCCTGCTGCTTTTCAGGGATAGCTTGATGCATGTCCATCATCATCATGGCTTCCTTCCCAAAGACCATGTGAGACAGCTTGTTCTGGATGCAGAATCACCTCCAGCTCGGAGAATTACTATTCCTGGTCTTGTGAAAGCTATCTTTTTTTTATCCATCACTGGAATAT
>NW_005065029.1:0-791 GCF_000277835.1 Geospiza fortis | reverse complement strand
AGCAAAGGGAAAAATTAATCTCTACTTTTCATCAGCGAGGGATGTTCAGACATTTCCTGGGATGCAGGGCTTCGGCACACAGAGCAGTTGCTCCAGTGGGCAAACATTAGTAAGTTTTTAATGTTTAATCAAGTGTAGACTTCAAGAATGATGTTATGGTAGCTCCAAGCAACGTATATGGTATAAGAAAACCTCATACTGACATAAAAGGGAGTGACCCTACTGAAGTGAAATTGATACAAACTGATCCAGTGCCATCTGGTCCCATGAAATTAAAGAGGAGAAGCCATGACTGAAAAACTAACACTGTATTCAGTGGACCAGAAAGAAAATTTTCACAGGATGCAGGGTACTGGGAATTATTTTTATTACTGCCTGATGATACAAAGAGGAAAAATAAGGGACAATAGACTAATCTTCATAGTTTTGCAGTCTGACACTATGTTGTAAAGCAGAATTATTTTCCCATATTTTTCATTTCAAATGTTATAATTTAGATGAACTAATAAGAAGCTACATATTTTGAGCAGTGCATGTGGGAAGATCTGTCAGAATGTTCTGTTCTCTAGCAGCAAACAGGAGAAAATAAATGTAATCTGCATTACAATACTTTCTTCTTTCAGGAATGGCCTTCTGCCTTAATGTTGTAGCAAGGACAGCAGAAATTATTTGCACAGCATTTATTTTTTGTTTTCATCAAAGTGCTTCTGCATGATTACTCTTACATGATAAACTGTGCCCATATAAACATTTTTATAGAATCCCAGAATCACAGAATGGCTTTGGTTGGA
>NW_005065028.1:0-791 GCF_000277835.1 Geospiza fortis | reverse complement strand
CAAATTTGCCTCTATCCCATGGGCTTTAAAATGCAAACTCTCCTCTATCCCACAGGCACAATCCAGAAGAAGAGACAGATAAATCCTGATTTCCAGGCAGAATTGGATCCCAATTTTCCCTTCCCAATTCATGTGGGCCTCTCTGCATTCCTCAGGTTGGGCTGAGCTCTGCAACAAGGTCTCTGCTCACAAGTTAAACAGAATTATTTTACTTTTTTCCCTCAATTTTATCTGCCTGCCGCTGTCCTTGGTGCTGAATTCATGGCAGCAAAGCTTTGTGGCCAGTTTCTGCAAATTGCTGGCAGCAAACAACACCCATAATACACTTTGTTGCAATGAAATGCATTTTGCAGTGAAACCTATAATAGTTCAAACATAAATTAATTATAATCCCGTCTGCTGTAGCCAACCTTCATGTATAATTAACATTTATTGTGGGGGGAAAAATGAAGGAGAAATCCCCATCTGAGCCTTTCAGCAGTAATTTCCACATCCCTAATGTCTCTCCCAGGAAGGAATATTATGGTTTACCTGTCCCCCTACACGGGGTAAGGCACAGCTGCTTCCAGCTGGAGCCAGAGGATGCTGCTGCAGAATGAGGGGAACAGGAGCAGCTCCCCAGCTCCTGCGCCCCAGGCTCAGGAACCCCGGCCAGCAGCTCTTGGCCACATTTGGGAGAGAATCGTGGTGAGAACGGAGGGTAGCAGTGAATACAGCACTGATTAAAGGGGTTAAACTCAGGTAGGAGTGTGCAGAGCCATGCTGGGGCATCCATGGGGCTTTAAAGTCTA
>NW_005065027.1:0-791 GCF_000277835.1 Geospiza fortis | reverse complement strand
CGCCAATCTTCGAGCCCCCAAAATTAAGTCTATTGCTGAAATAACACAGCAAGATGTGTATTCCACCTGTCATTAAAAGAACTGACAACACATTGGATGAAGAACTTCACCTCTTTCACTGCAGACTGTCCTGGTCCCTCTCCCATGGAGGTATGGCTTGCTTTTCCAAAGGAGTTTTGAAGAGATTATCTGATGTTGACAAGAATCCCATCTCAGCATTGGGGTGCAGTCCATACAGTACAGGGCTTTCAGATGGAAGTATTTCATCTATGTATTCATGGTATCAATCATAATCCAGATTTGGAGAGGCCCAGAAACATGGTGCCAAGTTCCCCTCCAAGCTGTAGGAAAAGAATCAATAACTTTAGTGGTAATGCTGACACCAGGAAACATTCTTCTGTAGCTACAAAGTTTCAGGAATTTATTTGAAGTTTTTTAGACATGACAGCTGCATGTTCTGATACAAGGCAACAGGGTTACTAAAGGATTCCCCCCATAGTTACTATTTGCATAATTTCTGGACACTTCCATTTTCTGTGGGGTTGCTTCTTACTTCATGAGGATGCTTTGCATGTATTTTAAGGTCTGTCACTACTCAGGTGAGTGTATTTTAAGTACTGCAAGTCTGCATCACCTCAGCAGCCAAGCAAGGATTCTTATGCCATTTTGTTACTTCACTGCATCTCTCCAAGTGCAGGAGTGTTGCATGGGGTTTTGTACTGCTGCTTTGGCCTCAGTGAGATAGACAGTGGTGATAATTTTAACAGGATTAAAAATTAAGGTCTTAATCA
>NW_005065026.1:0-792 GCF_000277835.1 Geospiza fortis | reverse complement strand
ATCTCTGACCTGAGCTCTTAAACAAGTAGAAAAATTCAACAGCATCAACCTGTGCAAGTCCAAGGACCTTTTAACCTGTCAGTCAGTATTAAGAAGGGCAATGCTTCACCAGATGGGATCGCACAAATTGCACAAACACCAACAGTACACAGAAGGCTTCCATGTCTCCAGGATCAGATGGATATAACTAAAGGGACAACAAAATCTGCAAAATTACATAGCTGTGACCCCAGATATGCTAGCTTTGCAACAGCCATATACACCTAGTCCTGTACTTGACGCTCCTGCATTTACATTAGACTCTGAAGTTAAAGATGTCTGGTTTGTTGGTATGTCAGCCAAATATATTGATGGTAAATGGAAGCACAGACCAGTTGCTTTTAACATTCAGACAGGAATGGAAGCAATAGAAGAAAGGATGGGAAGTGCACAGGTGGGAATGTTAAAAGCTGTATTGCTGGCAGGAAGAGAGAAAGCAAAGACAATATATGATGACTCTTATGCAATCTGGGCTGGTGCCAATGGAAAACAATAGTTTGGCAGGTGAATGGAAAAGAGGTGTGGCAGAAGGAAGATTGGAAGCGATGTTTTTACAGGCTCAAACCCAACCAATCCACACAGAATGGATCAAAGCTCATGCCAATGGTCAAGCCTTCCAGGACAACCTGAAGGTGTTCCAACCCATAAGGTCAAACTCCCCCAGCTGGGATTGTACCTATGACTCCAATGGGCACTTGAGGACCATTAGCCTGGGTGGCTACAGACTCTAATGGCCACCAACACAGAATCAGT
>NW_005065025.1:0-792 GCF_000277835.1 Geospiza fortis | reverse complement strand
TTGGGATACAATTCCCACAATTCCCTCAATCCCCACCCCACTGAAGGAGTGCTCTGGTGACTCTGTCAAGAATTCCAGCCAGAATTCTGGGATACTGCCCTTCTCCAACTGACCAATCCCAATTTTCCCAGTTTTCCCTCTGCTCCAATCCCAACCAATCCCAAACTCTCCATTCCCTGCATAAAATCCCAAAGATGAGTCCATGATTGGAACTCACCCCTTGGGATACAATTCCCACAATTCCCTGGAGGTTGGAACCATTCCCTGTCTCCTGTCCCTCCATCCCTTGGAAACATTCCCGATATTCCCACTTTTCATCTTTCCCCTGGCTCCTTCAGGCCCTGGCTGCCACAGTCAGATCATCCTGGATTTTTCCTCTTTTCCAGGCTGACCAATCCCAATTTTCCCATTTTTTTTCCCAACCAATTCCAAACTCTCCATTCCCTGATGATGGATCCATGATTGGAATTCATCCCTTGGGATACAATTCCCACAATTCCCTACCTCACCAAAGGAGCGCTCTGGTGGTTCCATTGGGAATTGCATCCGGAATTCGGGGATACCAACCTTCTCCAACTGAGCAATCCCAGTTTTCCCAGTTTTCCATCTGCTCCCATCCCAACCAATCCCAAACTCTCCATTCCCCTGATGAGGAATCCATGACCAGAACACATCCCTTGGGATACAATTCCCACAATTCCCACAATTTCCACCGCCCAGATGGAGCGCTCCCGTGATTCCATCTGGAATTCCGTCTGGAATTCTGGGATACCGACCTTCTCCAAATAACCA
>NW_005065024.1:0-792 GCF_000277835.1 Geospiza fortis | reverse complement strand
TTTTGTTTTGTTGTTTTTGTCCTAATAAATGTTACATCCACCTCCATTAATGCAACTGGTGAATAAGGGGACTTGTCCACAGCAGCTCTAGTTACAGAGATTTAGATGTGACAAGACTTCTCAAGCAGTTGCACAAAGGTGCCCGAGAAACTGCTAAAGCTGTTACCTACAGAGGCTGGCTAGCAACAGCAAAAGCATGGCTTCTCATTCTGCACTCATAATACAGATTTAACCTCAGGAGCTTTGCAACCCCACTCCCATTTAAAAAGGACAGTTTTTGTTCTCAGAACTGTGCAGAAAACATTGTTATACCAGAGCGTGCACAAACAGAAACCAGAGTTACTCACCTTGAGACCTTGTCAGAAATCAGAGGACAAAAGATGAAGCTCAGTATTTGCCAAACAGTGAAAGATAAAATGTTGATCTTATTCTTTAAAATGTACTGTGCTTGAAAATAGGACAGAGAAAAAGCTTTTAAGACCTTGTATCCCAAGAAAGCATGTCTCATTTGTTCATTTCCAAAGGGATTACCTTCAAAACGTAAGACATCTTTGATAGAGCTTGTTCTCATTTACTGAAAACAAATGAAAGAGGAAGCAACAAGGGAGAGGAACAGAGATGCCCTACATTACATACAACCAATATTCTTTGCTAGTACAAGTTTAACAAAAAAATACTTTGTTTTTATGTTTTCTTCCCCAAGAGAATGCTGATATGGAACAAGCAGCAACTAAAGATGTGTCAGTTACCAACCACCTGCAACTTGAAGATCTTCAGAGAATACTGGCAACA
>NW_005065023.1:0-792 GCF_000277835.1 Geospiza fortis | reverse complement strand
ATCGACAGCAATCAGCGACCTCCTAGAGGAAGAAGAGGAGACTAGGAAGGTGACCTTACAAAATTGGGCTGCCATTGATTTTTTATTGCTGGCACACAGGCATGGGTGCCAAGAGTTTGAGGAACTATGTTGCGTCAACATCACTGACAAAAGCCAAAGCATCCACACCTCGATCAATAACATGAAAGACCTTGTGCAAGAGATAAAAGAGGACACCAGAGACTGGTTTTCTAACACCTTTAAAGAATGGGGTTTGTCCGGATGGATGTCATCTGTCATCAAAGACATTTGTTTAGTTGTTTTAATTATGTTTTTAATTTCTGTTGTTACTGACGTTTGTAAAATAACTGTTTGTTAAAAGTGTTATCAGCTCCAACCAAAAACCCTCTTCCCCTCACCGATGGTGGGAAGAATCTGGAGTTTAATTAACTGCCACTGCCATCATCCCCTCAACGCTATCATAAAAATTAAACAAAAAAGGGGGATTTGTGGCAGTGGTGGTTTGAAGATGTTTAATCTATGTCTAAAGTTGTTTACCCCATGTCTTGCCATGGCAGTTAGAATAATTCCATATTCTTCCCTGTCTATCCTCAAAAATCCTGCCCCTTTGTCTAGAGAATTCCCTGCTAGTTATGATTTTTCCTTTTTGCAATTGGTCTGTGTCTTTCCTGCTTCAGGTTATGTTTACAGCTAGCCAGACAGCCTCCTCCATAAAAGACGCTGTTTTCCTCTTCTTCCCCACTTTTTGCCGCTGTCCCCCCTTTGAGTCCTGCCATTCTCACATCCCACCCG
>NW_005065022.1:0-792 GCF_000277835.1 Geospiza fortis | reverse complement strand
TTCTTCATGGTCTGCTTAATACTGACCTTCCAAATGCAGCTACTGGTAATAACAAAAGCAATTTACCAAAGGTAACAACAGTAACAAGGAACAACTGTGCTTAGGCTTAGCTCCCATATTGCCACAACAATGTAACAGAATTAGCATCTGATGGCAGGGAAGATTTCCAGTCCCAGCACAGTGAGATAAATGTTACTAAATGTTAGACTACTGTGAAAGATTCAACCAAACATAATTACCATGATTACAGGCTATAAAAAGTAACATTACAGAAGAGCTCACTTAATACAAAGGAGAGGACGAACAAAAAATAGATTTCTGTCTAGAGGTCCCTTTTACACAATTACAGAACATTTCAGCAGTGGATACAAAAATCCAGGTGGTTGTACCCAGAGATGCAGAGAGAATTGGTTTTTCATTAAAGCTGTGGTATCTGCTCATTCCCTCTCTCCACCTGCTTCTGCCAGTTTTGTTCTGTTGAGTCCCTTTGATGGGCCATGACCAACTTGTCACCCCACAAAGGCACTGAGGCCACACATTCCACATGAGGAGTTCCACACCATCCACAGGGACACATAGAAGGAAAGAGACCTTGAATGGCTCCAAAGCAAACACAGAAACAGTGGGAAAACCCCATGAATGTAATCTTTCTTCTATGAACTATATAGAAATATTCCTTCTTTTGGGAGGTGACTTTCATTGGGTTTTCTGTAATCACACCAGTGGACTGGTCCCTACATAGATCATACACCACATCTTGTACAGAGCAGTCATGAGTGGATCTACGTTCAG
>NW_005065021.1:0-792 GCF_000277835.1 Geospiza fortis | reverse complement strand
GGATGACATCTACTGCCGCTGCCTGTCGCGCACGCTGTGCCACACGGCCACGCCCGTCACCGTCGGGTTCTACGCGCCCTGCGGGCACCGCCTCGAGTCCCTGCTGGCCAAGGTCACCGGTGCGTCCCCGATCCGGGAATCACTCGGGAATTTGGGAATGTGGGAACGCGGGAATTCGGAGCGGTGGGTTTGGGGTTTTCTGTGCCCGGTGTTGTTTCCTCGCGGTTTGGGGTGTCAGGGCAAGCTCCAGTCCCAAATTCCATCCCAATCGTTAATTGGGTCACAAATCCCACCGCTAAATCCCAAATTTCATCTCAATCCTAAATCCCATCCCAGTCCCAAATCTCATCCCAAATCCCAAATCCCATCTCAATCCTAAATCCCATCCCAGTCCCAAATCCCAAATCTCATCCCAAATCCCAAACTTCATCTCAATCCTAAATCCCATCCCAGTCCCAAATCCCATCCCAAATCCCAAATCCCATCCAATCCCAAATCTCATCCAATCCCAAATCTCATCTCAATCCTAAATCCCATCCTGAATCCCAAATCTCATCCCAGTCCCAAATCCCACCCAATCCCAAATCTCATCCCAAATCCCAAATCCCACCCTAAATCCCAAATGTCATCTCAATCCTAAAGCCCATCCAATCCCAAATCCCATCTCAAATCCCAAATCCCATCCTGAATCCCAAATCTCATCTCAATCCCAAATCCCATCCCAGTCCCAAATCCCAGTCCCATCCAACCCAACTCAAACACCATCCCAATCCCAAATCCCACCCCAAATCC
>NW_005065020.1:0-792 GCF_000277835.1 Geospiza fortis | reverse complement strand
AAGGGTTGTTAGACACAGGCTGCAGTCTTTAACACACCCTGCAACACCTTGAGCTGCCAGCTTTGTTTATGCACCTTGGGTCAGCACCCAAATCCTTTGCAGCAGACCAGAAAGTTCCTGTTATAACAAGAAGGAACAGAGACCAGCACAAACGGTGCTGCTGTTTGCATTTCCATTTCTAGCCATCTCCAAGGCTCCTCCTGTGATCATTTCTGCATCACTGGGATGGCTCAGATGCCTCAGCACAGAGCTAGGTGCAGGGAAGGAGTCACAAACACCAGATAGCCAAGGATTTATCACTCAGCACAGCTACTGAGCTCTGCAGCAGGCAACACAACATTGCTACTCCTGCCACCCACCCCCTTCACTGCCTGGGCTCCCATCAGGTGTGCTGAGAGCAGACCAAGCTGGTTCTGCAAGGAGCTGTTGGGAAAGCAAAGCTCTCAGTAAGGACAGGCAGCAGCAGCTCACAGCAACCACTTCTGCCACCTGAACAGCAAAATCACTCCCAGGATGGCTCACCAGCCCCTGCTTCCACTCAAGATCCAAAGGCAGAAACAGCAGGAGACCTTCCTACTCTGCTGGGAAAGGAAGAACCCCCTGTTTTCCTAAACAACCAGAAGTGAACAAGTTTCCATCACTCACTAATGCTGTCCTGGAAACTGGAAATTACAGGGAGAAGCATTGAAGTTGTCAGGCTATGGAGAGCTGGGCTGACACCTCCTGAAGCTGGTCAATGGGCAGAGATTCTGCTGCAGGCTGGCAGATTTCCCTCCCACCTCCTTTTTTTTT
>NW_005065019.1:0-792 GCF_000277835.1 Geospiza fortis | reverse complement strand
ACCCCCTGCAGCCCCTCTGCACTTACAGATGTTGCAAATTTGGCAGCAGAGGCAACGCTGCACCAACACAACAGGGACTCCTTATCCTTCCCTAACCCAAGCTGCTGAAGCACTCAAAATCTTCCTGAAATACTTCTATCACTATCCAGGGGAGTTATCAGAGAATTAGAGGCTGTATTTGAGAACGCAACATGGTGCAGCCTGACAGGCATAAAAGCCCAACAGACTGTTTGGGGAACAGTTTGTTCTTGTAATGCTGACCCTGTATCATTTGGTTTTGGCAGCTCAACATCATCACCAACTATCATCTTATTTAAATTATCTTGAAAGGTCTAATAACTCCCTTTATTTGGAACATCTTTTAGAAGGAAAAGAAAAGAGATGCATTATTTGTAAAGCAACATATATCATGACTTTGATCTGCACTGCAGCAATACCCTTCACAGATAAAAGCAGAGCTGTTAAAGAGGAGGAGTCATTGGATGAGTATACACTATCTAGCAGCTTTTTCAAAACATATTTCTACTCAATTAGCACTTACAGTGATAGCTAATTTTAGATAATAAAGCACTGAACTTTCTGCTATCATGCTTGCATGCTACCAAATCATCTTCAACTAAAGCAGAATCTATCCAAAATGTTTCCCTAACACATTTTATGTATTTTTCTCTGCTTAAAACTGTCAGCTTTCCTACATTAATACACAAGGCAGAGGCTGAAACACAGGTTAGTTATTAAGTTGTTAAGCTCCTGCAGAAAAAATGAAATTACAGGATGCCATGGGTTAATGTA
>NW_005065018.1:0-792 GCF_000277835.1 Geospiza fortis | reverse complement strand
TCTTCTAGGTCAACTTCAGGTTTTTATAGTCTCTCAGGTCAGGCTTGTGCTCTTCCCTTTAGCTACAGGTAAAAACTTTGGTTAAATATAGCAAAACAGCAGGCTTTTTTATACATGACAGGTTGTAACATCAAGTTGTGAGATATCTATTAGACTTTAATGGTTCTAGTAACAGCTGAAACCCCAAATCTTACTTTTAGTGCCTGAACATTTAGGTTACATTTCAAACTTTTTCATGAAACTCCACAATTATAATAATGAAATGCTACAGGGAGATTTGGAAGAAGGAAAGTTACTACAGCATAACCATTTCCTCAACTAGCAGACATAAGCTGTATGTTTTCCTTCAGTTACCAGAAGTCCATAGCTTTAAAAACAGAAGCAAGTAAAATTACTCAACCACACTAAGTTCTCTTCAGTAACGACTTATAATTTATTTCAATGTCTTTCCTGCAAGTGTAGTTTAAAGACTTCCTCCATCTAGCTTTTTTCCTTGTCCCTAATTATGATTAAAAAATCAATGGTGTGTTAAGTACTTCTCTACTTCTCCACTTGTCTGGAGCCTTTTTTTAGTTTATCAAATGTTGTCAACTGTTTGCAAACAGTCTTAATAGATGTTGCTCCTTATCTGATAGTTTCTCTTACCTGACACCAAATAGACAACATATGATTTATTTCCACTTCTTCCTTCCCGAAAAAAAAATAACTCCTCTTGCTCACTGTATCTAAGATATCCAGATTACAATCAGAAATGCTCAAGCAAAAAAGGGTAGGGTAAAAAGTGTAGGGTAA
>NW_005065017.1:0-793 GCF_000277835.1 Geospiza fortis | reverse complement strand
ATCTGAGCCTGCCAAGGCTCAGTTTTTGATGTTGCCCCTTGTTCCAGCATCTGTCTCAAACAAGAAGTTTGGCTCTGTCATCACTGTAATTTCTCTGCAAGTGAGGGAGTTGTATCTATCTCCTCTTAGACAACCTGTTATTAAACCACCATCTCTTCATCAGGCCCAAGAGGCCAAGGCCACCCTCAGATGAAGCCCTCACTTGCTGAGAGCACTCTTGGCTCAAGTTCAGCTTGAAGAAGGTTTTTTTCTGCCATCCCCATTGTAATAAGGCCAGTCTGCTCCTGTGTTTATAAACAAACTTGAGGCCAGGCAGAACTGTAAACTCTAGTTTGCTTTTTTCAGAGAATAAATTCAATTATGTTTGCTTTCTACGTAAAGTGCGACTTGGCATGGAATAATACGCAGCAATAAAGTTGCAAAATTTGAGTTTACATGACATTTATCTGCCTTGAAATTGCAGATCTTTGGAGAGCCCTGCAACCCTCAGCTGGGTTCACAGGAGAACTGTGTTCATGGAGTTGGTACAGGAAGAAAATGTGTTGAGATGAACACAACCCCAAGTAAAACCCAAATGACACTGGAAACCCAGATATGGGGGTTTTGTTGGGATGCCCTGGGCTGAGGAAGGCACTGCACACATTGTGGCTCACATCTCAACTATAAATTCCTCCCATAAACAGAAAAGAGGTCAAATTCTTAGATTAGACATAAGAAAGGAGTTTTTTCAACAAGAGTGGTAAAACCCTGGCATGGGTTGCACAAGGAGGTGGTGGATGCCCCTTCCCTGGAA
>NW_005065016.1:0-793 GCF_000277835.1 Geospiza fortis | reverse complement strand
GAACGCTCACTCTCTCCTGCAGCCAAGTTAGCCGAGGAAACTTGACATAACAGTTGAGTGTGGAGCCCTGTTTGTGCAGGGGCAAGATCAGCCAGTGACATTTCAGAAGTGAAACAGTCTGAAATGGAAACCTGTTGCACTGCACAAGTCTCTGAGGCACCACACAGTTTTACAGGGTGGCTCTTGGGTGCTTTTGTTTTGTGCTGAGTTGTCCCAGCCTCACTTGCAGGTCCCCTTGCAGGGATCCCTCAGTGCTGTCACAGAACCAGTGAGGTTAACACACTGCTGTAGGGGACCTGTGACACTGTGAATGTCCTGGCTGTTGTGATACCAGCCCAACGCTTACAGACTTTGCAGTCTTATAATCAGTAAAGCTGTAAGTAGGAGCAGGAAATCACTGCAAACACACATTGACTGTGGTGGGGAACAGCACAGAGACTGTTTAGGCAGCTAGAAAACAGCCCAGCAAATCCAAATGTGATGGGATATACTCAAAGTCTCCCTCAGTCTGGCTAAGGGTGTGTGGTGTGGTGACAGAGCCTGTAGTGACATGTGGTGTGTATGTGTATCTGATAGCCAGGGACAAAAGCAGTTGGTGTTTCCTGGTGTGCACTGGAGCATGGTGCAATGTAATAGAGAAAAAGGGAACTCCTTGCTGGTTTCTTGCCCTCTGCAGATTCCTTCTGAATTAGGTGCTGGCCTTTAAAGCAAGACCTGCTTCTTCAGTTTGTCATTGTTTAAATTCTGCACTGAACCTTGAGAAACAAGTCTGTGAAGCTGCAGGATTTTTTTT
>NW_005065015.1:0-793 GCF_000277835.1 Geospiza fortis | reverse complement strand
CATCTGTTGGAAAAGCCAAATGACAGGAAAGCCTTCTTGCTCTTTCCAAAACTCTCCTCCACAGGTATTGCACACTGACACATCCTCTTTCCAAAGAACAGCATTAATAATTTCTCAGGCACATTTGCCTCCATTTGACATCCTTCTTGCCCTACTCCTGTCACAGTAGGTGGCTGAGAAGTCTTTAGAAAGTAGTTTATATCATGTGGCTTTATAAGATTTTACTTATTATCTATCAATAGCATTTTTGAATAAGAAATTACATTTCCTTCAGCCTCATCTTCAAAATGAACTCTGATGGTCTTTCTACAGAAAGAAAGACTATAAACCTGAGAATAACAACATTCAGAACAACACCAAAATATTAACTTGTACTGGTTGCTAGCTACTTATTCTGTCAAAGAACCTATTATTGACATGCATTTTTACAGAGGCAGCAGACCTAAAGACTGAAAAATACTAACTTAAATATAAGCAGAGGAAAACCAAATGACAAAGGCTTTAGGATGTAAATTATGAGTACTGTTACTGTACTTCTCTTTCCATTTTTCTTGCTCCAGAAGACTACAGGCAGTCTTTCCTTAATGCCCTGTAATAGGCACACGTGAACAGAGTCCAAGGTAACAATTTAAGTGGAATGCTGTCCGAAACCCAGGCACAACCTGCTCCTCTCCTTTAGAAGGTGGAGCAGGCACTCCATTACCTGCACATGAAACTCAGTCACTCACATTCAAACATCAGGACAGAGAGACATGCCTCTGTTAGGAAAACAGTTGTGTTGGTTTTGGCTGGG
>NW_005065014.1:0-793 GCF_000277835.1 Geospiza fortis | reverse complement strand
CTGAACAAATACTTGCCCTCTTAGAGAATATTAAAAAACCCGCAGAAGTAGCTATGATGCATTGTAGAGGTACCAAAGTGAGAAAACCACTCCAGAATTGGGAAATTGTTTTGCTGATAAAACAGCAAGAGGAATTGCAGAAAAAGGTATTCTTTCAGTAATTCCACAGAAAGAGATTGATTTGTCAGGGTTCACTCCAAAATATGACCAAGCAGACCACAAACTAATTAAGTTTCTTAAAGCTGAGATCACAGAGAGTGGATGGGCTGTTACACCAGCAAATCAGGTTGTAGTCCCACCCCTGATCCTTTGGGAGGTAGCTCAGAGAGAACATGAAAACATACATTTTGGGGTTGAAAATCTTCTAAAACATCTAAAAAATGTAGTGATAGGAAAGGGAATGACTGATATCATACAATCAGCAGTGAGCAAATGTGAAATCTGCTGTAAAAACAACCCTGATACAAGGAAAAGAGTTGTGCTAAGAGTAAGAAAGGCAGGGGATCTTCCTGGAAATTGCTGGCAAATAGATTTTGTGGAGTTAGCATGCAAAGAGGGATACCGATACATACTGGTATTAATTGACACCTTCATTGGATGGCCAGAGGCTTACCTCTGTCGCACTAACACAACGAAGCATGTGGTGAAAGTTTTGCTAAATCATATAATCCCAAGGTTCAGAGTTCCCTTGGGAATGTCATCAGATAGGGGACCACACTTTGTTGCAACCGTGGTTAAAGAAGTTAGCTGGGTTTTGGGAATTACTTGGTGTTGACGGTTGTCACAAGGGTTT
>NW_005065013.1:0-793 GCF_000277835.1 Geospiza fortis | reverse complement strand
ATCCATCCATCCATCCATCCATCTCAGACTGGGCTTTGAGTTTCCACATCCACTGCTGAGGCAAAGGCACCAATTCAACTCATGTGGATGTTGTAACACAGCGAGTTAAGACGTATGAAACACTGAGGCAGTTCAGAGCCTGTAAATGTCTCTAAGAATTGAATCTTTAAAGCTCATCTCCTCCTGCCAGCTGAGAGGGGTGGGGTAAGAAGTGTAACTTCAGCTCTTAATTCCACAGTACATCCTGTGGAGAAAATCAGATGTGAATAATAAGGCAACACTAATTCTGTTATTTCTCAGCTTTGGAACATTCGACTCTATAAACTTCTATACTAAACATTTATTAATCAAAAATTTGATATTATTTTGCTGTAATACTGTTTCTTCCTGGCACTGGGATGAGTTATGGACTCTCTAATGCAGGTGGGTAAACTCACAGCTTTTCAGTCACCTGAGAGTAAGTGACCTTATTAATTAATTTAAGAGTAATGATGCTATTCATTGGTGTTCCAACAGGCATTGAGGTGTCAGCAAGGTTGGGAACCTCATGATATATGTCTGGAACAGCCTGTTCTTAAAATTTTAATAGGCATGAGCTGGCAAGCATGTATTTGCCTCTGGTGCTTTGTGCTGGAGCAGTTGGGCTCTCCTCAAACCTTTGGGTTCTGCTCCTGGGAAACTCTTCCCTGCATGGAGCAAAGGTGCAGCACCCAGTCGTGCTCTGCTGCATTCCAGGAGTGCTGCCCCAGCCTGAAATAGAAACACTGACAACCGAGGGAGAGAACTTTGTTTT
>NW_005065012.1:0-793 GCF_000277835.1 Geospiza fortis | reverse complement strand
TGGTGGCCTTCTATGACAGGATTACAGTGCTGATGGGTAAGGAAAGAGCAACTGACATCATGTACCTGGATTTGTACAAAGCATTTGAGACTGTCCTGAGCAACATCCTTGTCTCTAAACTGGAGAGGCATAAATTTGACAGGTGTATGACACAGTAGATAAGCAATTATCTGCATGGTCACAGCCCCAAATGTGGCCAATGGCTCCATGTCTGGATGGAGATCAGTTATGAGGAGGGTCCATCAGGGTCTGTCCTAGGACCAGTGTTACTGAACATCTTGGCTGGGGACACAGACAGTGGGACTGAGTGCACCCTGAGCAAGCCTGCAAGTGACACCAGGGTGAGTGGTGTGCTTGATGTCCTTCTTGGTGTCCTTCCTGTCCCCCTCTACAGGAAGGGGATGCCACCCAGAGAGACCCAGGCTTCAGAAGTGGGGCCATGTGAACCTCATGCAGTTCAATAAGACAAACTGTGAGGTCCTGCATGTGTGTGGGGGCAATCCTACACATGCATACAGACTGGGCAATATGAGTGGATTAAGAGCAGCTTTGCAGGGGACTTGGGGTATTGGTGGATGAGAACCCAAATTCTGAGCTGACAATGTGTCCCTGCAGCCCAGAAAGCCAAGGCATCCTGGCCTGCAACCAAAGCTCAGCAGGTCGAATGAGGGGAGTCTTCACTACTTCATTGTCATGAGATCCCACTTGAAGGAATGTGTTCTGCTCTGAGGTCCCCAGAGAAGGACACAGACCTGGCTCAAGAGCATCCAGAGGAGGGTCATGAAGATGATCA
>NW_005065011.1:0-793 GCF_000277835.1 Geospiza fortis | reverse complement strand
AGTTTGATGTAGGAGTTACTTGGTAAAGGTGAGCCATGGGAAGGTGGGTGGGTTCAAGTTCCAGAGAAATTCTAAAGTAAAACCAGGAAAACTGAGCATCACGCCATGTACGTCAGGGTGAAGGCTTTTCTCAGCAGTCTTTGAAACACATATGTGCAAGTGGAGGGCTTGGTTCTCCTGGGATAAATAGGTGGGTTGGAGACACAGCAGCTGCACCTGCACAGGGTCCTCCCTGTCAGAGTGAGTGTCAAGCAGAATTCTGATGGGGGAGACCCTTGTGAAGGTACAACTTCTGCTAGGAGGCATCAGGATCTACTGGGTGCGTGTGTGGACAGATGGGAATGATGTTACCAGAGGTGCAAAGTCTCTATGAGGAGTGGTTCTTCTAAGTTCAGCTGGGGGTTCTTCAGCATAAATCCAGCCTCCTGTAAGGAGAGGGCAAAACCCAGTTATATCTGATAGAGAAGAGTCAATCTGATGGTGGAAATGTGACTTGTACAGAGTATGTGGAAGGAGTAGGACAGACTTGCTGTTTCTGGATTAGCCAGATAAGCAGACTCACACCACCGGAATCATCCTGCCCCTGCATTCCTCTTACCTGTGACCAAATTGGCATTAAAGAAACCTCGCCACTGAAGCACTGTCACATTTGGCCATTCAAAATGAAGTGACAATATTAGTAAGCCCAGCCAGGAGCACTTGCAGGAAAGCTTGGCTGTGCTGTGTGTTGCTGAGAAGGGAGGTGAAGGTAGAGGTGAAGGCTGCTGAAAAGAAAGGGATGCTGTTGGAAGAA
>NW_005065010.1:0-794 GCF_000277835.1 Geospiza fortis | reverse complement strand
TTTGTACTACCTTTAAAGAAAAACCACTCTAGGATTATGAGAAGCAGGTGAGCTTAGGCTTTGAGGGATTTTTTTTAACATTAAAAGAATGTCAGACACATGTTGAAGGTTTAGTGTGGTTGAATGTTGTTAGTTAAGAATTAATACTGTTCAATATGAAATGTACAGTGTATATTGCAGTCAAACAATAATAAACTGAGTAGAAAGAAAAAATGTTGCAGAAGCACAAAATTATATAAAGCACTTTAATCACATAACTTTACCCACACATGCTTTGTAGTCACTTATGTGTATTTTGCTGCTCCTTGAGTGCAGATCACATATGTTGTAAATGTGTATGGGTACTAATACTTGGGCTGATGGAATAAACATGAGCTGCATGATGTGTAGACTTTCACTCCTTGTTTTGCAGCCTTTGAACATGCTCTTTGTGCATCTCTTTGTGGCAAAGGAAGGTTATGCAGCTGGATGTTCCCACGAAATTGTTAGGTGAGTGCCTGTGTAACCTTGGGTAGTGAGGCACGTGCCCTCTCCTGCTGTCAAATCATGTTTGCCAAGTCAAGCAGTCTCATCCAGATGCCCCATCAGAGATCTGCCAGCAGAGGCCTGATATCTTAAATATTTCACCACTGGGAAACTGCTATAAAAAAGAGGATGTTTGAAATCTAAAGATTGGGAAATTTGAAAGAAATAAGGTAGGAAAAGCCAGTCAAAGTTACCCGGATAAATTTCACATGATATTGTCAGAAATGTTTAAATTGTTGAGCCATGTGAACTTATGAAGGAAGGTTAGA
>NW_005065009.1:0-794 GCF_000277835.1 Geospiza fortis | reverse complement strand
AGCTTGAATATTTTTCTTCATTTATTTAATGGTTTCCAGTTCAATTGTACAAATCATGTGATTAGGTAATGAGAACTCATGCTGTATAAAAATATTTAATGATACACTTTCAAGTTAAGGCCATGTTTTTCCTGGATCTGTTAAAAAAATTCTTTCTGGATTCTCTCATCCCCACAGTCATCATTACATGAAAATTGTTTAAATATTATATTTTGACTTTACATGGTGCTATTATATTCAGAAACTCAAGGCTCTATTGTTCGATTGTTTACCTGGTTTTCTGGCACTTCTAACTTCCCACAACCACTCTTTGCAGCTATATATTTTTGCAGTAAGGCATCACAGGCGTCTGTGAGAAGTTTTCATGTGAAGCTGACCTAACATGCAAAATACACATGACATACCCAACATATTTCACTTCAGAAAGTTACAGTTTGCTTAGATGGAATGAAAAGTGAAATAAATAAATTTAACATTTCTAAATCTTGGAAATCTATTACCTGAACTTTGAGTCAGTTTGCAGGACAGGACTCTGTAGAAATGCAAATGTGAAGTCCAAGGAATAGAGCAGAAGGTGTATTGGGCAGGGGTACAGAAGATTTCTCTGAAGGGTGATGTAAGCAAGATTGCATCCGAATAAAGATAGCAGCTGCTTCTGCTGGTGCCAACATAGAGAATTTGTGCCACCAGCATAGTTTTCTGGGGACATTTGCCATGTACACTCTTGAGGGCTTGCAGGTGTGAATGAATCTGTCCTTTGATCTTTCTTTCTTTTGAATGTCTATGACCTGATT
>NW_005065008.1:0-794 GCF_000277835.1 Geospiza fortis | reverse complement strand
ACTCAAAGTTAAGCTTACATTCAGACATTCAGCCACAGTTCTCCTCAGGATGAAATATTTGGGGCACATGAAAAGCACAGAGTAGAAAATAATATACATATACCTTGAATTCAGGGGTCTGGACCCACTAGAGTGAATCCAAGCAGCTCAGTTCATGCAGGGAAAATAAGGTGCACCCTTTCAGGTGCTTTTAAGCTCAGCTGGCACAGCTCCTGAGTATTGTATCCCTTCATTAGCAATAAGCCTCCTAACAACTGGGTTTGCTGTTTTTAAAACAGACATGGCACTGCCCAGGTGTGTCCAGAGACCAGCTGAAACCAAACAGGAACGTGTGTCTGCACTCTGTTCCTGACACAAGCCTTTAGTGTTTTCCTGGCTCTACCCCTGTTACAGCACAGGCTTTGCAGGGACTTTTTAAAGCAGACCTGATTATTTGACCACTCCAGAAATCTAGCAGAAAACTAAACTGCTGGGCAAAATCAGAAAAAAACCTCAGTAGCATCACCATCCTCAAGGCTATGATACCACAAGGGAGCCTATACCACAGGCTGGTTTCAAGGTGTTTCCTCTCCAAAACCCTTTTTAAAGAGCTGAGTAACCTCATGGGCTTTGCACTGGGCTCTGAGCTGGTGTGAGCAGGGCTGCAAAGGTATAACCAACACAAAATATGACCCTGGCTTAGCCCAGCCTGACTCTGGCAGGGCTGTGCACAAAGCCACAGAGCCTGTGTGAGAATGCCCTTAGTCAGGCTCATAAAATGTTGTAGTTTGCAGCTGAGAAGGGATAAATTAAAC
>NW_005065007.1:0-794 GCF_000277835.1 Geospiza fortis | reverse complement strand
ACATTTCTTTCTCCAATTCTACATTTCAGTGTCCCCCATCTTGTTGGCCGCATTCTTGTCATGTCTTGGAGCAAGACATCTACATCAAAACACCAAACACTGAAGCGAAATCTGGTTATTTAGCACCACAAGTGAACAAAAAAGTGTGGAATAGATCAAGTTTGATGAATTAACGTGTGCACACTGCATCGCTCATGTGACACACAGCAGGAGCTGGGACACTCAGAGCTTCCATCACTGCTGTCACCAGGAAGAGTTTCAGCATCCCAGGGCTAAAACCTCTCCGTGGAGGAGTTTTAATGAAGCCCAGGAGCAGATTGCAGATGAGGCCGAGGGCAGGAGCAGCTCTGTGACCAAAGGAGCTCCTCTCTCCTGTCACATCTCTGGGACAGGCTCTGTCACACCCAACCAGCAGATACTCCTCACTCCTTACCTGCACTTGGATTTAATTTGCTGCCTGTGCTTTTGGGAAGTCCAGGTTTATTTTCCTGCTCCTCTGACACGTCTGACATTTTCCCTGCTCTCCTGTTTTCTGCTCGTGCCACTTTAGCCTAATTTGAGTCAAGGTGCAGCCCACGCTGCTGGCACAGGGAGCTGCTCTGCTTTTCAGCATCTGTCCCACACATTTCATTTCCATTTAACCCTCCCTGCTCCAGGGTTTAAAGTGGAAAGGTCACAGTCATTACCTGCAGAAAGCCAATTTATGGGTGCTGTGAACACTGAGGTGTTTATGCCTCAGGCTGTCCTGTCCAGAGAGAGCAGCTCTGAGCTGTGAGGAGGAGGAGGAGGAGGAA
>NW_005065006.1:0-794 GCF_000277835.1 Geospiza fortis | reverse complement strand
AAAAAAACCCAAAAATACACACTAAAACACAAATCCCACAACTTTTACACACATGTGATGTTAGAATGAGATAATTAGATGATTTTCAGAAATCAGAAAGTTCATCAGTTGGTAAGAGGCAGACATTGCACCACTCTTATTAAAGGACAAAACCACTGTTTAGCAGTGGGAGTTCATCATTCAGCTGGTCAGGGGGTTTGTTTTTACCATCCCATATGATCTGAACAGTAATCCAGAAAAGGCATAGTTTAATTGCATTGATTATGAATCTTTCTTTAGTTTAAAGAAGCCATTTGATTTACTGATTATAGCCGTTAAAAGTATTTGAAACAAGACCTAACTCCCTGCTCACTTTTACCTGAGTTACAAAAATGCATTAACCAATACTCCAACGATTTGGTTTCATTAAGATTTGTTTTATAATCTTGTTCTAGGATTTAATGTAAAACTGGATTGATACATTGAACTATCACAGGAGAAGTTCTTGAGCTTTCAGAACATTAATTTTAAAGCACATTACCTGTCATCTCTGTGCTGTACATTTTTTTCCCTTACTATCTATAAAAGTAATTTTAACAAAATCAGGTTGCACATTCCTAAATGCATAAAGCTGCACATTCAAAACTAGACTTCTGGCCTAGTAAAAGCCAGCAGAAAAAAAACATTTTACATTCAATTCCAGTGATACTGACAAAAAAAGATTGTCAGTAGTGAATTGGTATTTCAATGTACTGATCAACTGTGAGAAAAGCATGGATGAAAATGTATATGAAAATATATGTGTCTCCACTCCA
>NW_005065005.1:0-794 GCF_000277835.1 Geospiza fortis | reverse complement strand
AGTGTTTCAAACAGATGTTTCATACCCTTGGAAAGGGGAACAGCTGGGGGTTTGACCTGCTTCCACCTGCCCCAGAGCAGAAACCCAGACCAAGCAGAATGTGGGTTGATGTTCTGACAGCAGCCTGCTCCTGGCTGCCATCTCTGCTTGGGAGCAAGAGCAGTAACTCTGTGCACCTGCTCATGCAGTGCATTTCTGGTAAGCTTCACTGGGAGAGTAGAGGATCTGGGAGCTCTGGGGAAGGTACTCAGCAAGAAAATTGCTTTTGGACCAAAGGTTTCTGGAAATGTTATTTAGGAAATGTCTTTTTTCAGTGGCTTTGTAAGCCAAAGAGTACCCTAAGGTCTTGAGTCCCAAACATACAATTCAAAATGCTTGTACCATGAATTGCACTGAATGATCCTGTGACTTGACTTTGCTTCAGTTCAGTGAGAGACTAATTCTAGTTTTTGTAAATAGCAACATCATAGTTTTTGGGCAGGCTTTTTGGAGGAAAACTTGGACAAAGGAGCATCATTTTTTAGCTGTTTAGAGAGAAGGGTTTTAAAGAAATTGTGATGATTGACAAATATGAGGTATTTTTTAAAAACTTGTTGAAGAACGTGGCTCACAATTACCTGAGAATGATCAGTAGTAAGTCAGTCTGTTAACTTTCAATTTTAAGTCTGGAGGTTGAGAGCTAAGTTTGCAGAGGTGGCATTCATGTGTAGGATTTGATTGTGGAAAAAGAGCATGGAAGCATTTGTTTTCTGACTGACTCTTAGGTGGTAAGAGATACCTTGTTGGTTACCCTC
>NW_005065004.1:423-794 GCF_000277835.1 Geospiza fortis | reverse complement strand
CCACTGGAATCTGACAATGTCCATCTTGCTATTTTACTTATAGAAACTGAATTTCCTGGGCAGGTCCCTTCACTTTACTCTGTGTTATGGCAAAATCAGTCTTCAGGACAGTCCGTCTCCCCTTGCACCCCCATGGAAAACACACAGCTGTCCCGCCGCCACTCCACGTGGCCAGAACGAGCCAGCTGATACTTGCTGCCAAGCCCGGGTTGCAGCAGCCTGTGCAACTGGGCCTGAGGGTGGGTGGGTGAGGCTGGCGCCCAGGGGACGCCACTGTTGGCAGGCAGGTGGGCAGCCCTGCCAGGGGAGGGCTCAGATCCGCAGTCCTGGCAGCGAAACCTCTGCCCCTCGCCCACCGGCGCTGCAATAGC
>NW_005065004.1:0-254 GCF_000277835.1 Geospiza fortis | reverse complement strand
GCCTTGTTGCAGAGAGTGAAGGGGGGAGAGAAGAAGCGCGCAGTTTTTTTCAGACACTGCACTCACTCCTCCACATTCCTGCTCCTGGACTGTGCTGTCTGCGGATGGACAGACAGCAGGACAGAGCTCTCCTTTGCTTTTAGTTAGTTTTAGCTAGCTGAGGCAAAGAAGTTCCCTGGGCTGTGCTTATTTTCCCCCCCCTTTTCTCTGGCCCTGTTTAAACTTGGTCTGGACTGAACACCCAGGGGAGCACC
>NW_005065003.1:0-794 GCF_000277835.1 Geospiza fortis | reverse complement strand
GAAGTTATTCATATGCACAGCAGTCAAGTTACCTCAATCTTTAATGATAGGCTTAAGAGAGTTCCAAGTTTCTAAATCCACTGTATTTGCTTAGTCTTCAAATAACTTATGTTCCCTTTCAATCTGTTATCAATTTTCCTACATTCTTTTAAAATTGCTGATTCCAAAACACAGACACAGTAAGTCTTTACATGAATTAAAATCTTATAGCAATTTCTGCTCTTTATAAAGACATGGATAATCAACAATATAACCCATATAGCTAAAAGGAGTCAAATGCTTTCTTTCCAAAGCAGATTTTACAGTGATACTGGAACACTGTCAGCAAGCCTGGTTTTGATCTGAAGTACTGGAAGATTTTTTCATAAATCTAATATCAGGTCTGTTGTTGCACATACTGTCTAGAAGGCTCCAGTTATCAGACTGCAGTGATTATGTCAATACTTGTAACAAAAACACTTATATGGATCTAAATGAAACATGAATGCACATATGTATGTGAAAGTACCAGAAGGCAGAAAAAGAGATTAAAAGAGTGGGTTTTATTGATAATCCATGTCAGTGTTGACATCAATAAAATTTGTCAATGCTGGGGATGGGATGTCTGCATCAAACCAGAAACCCTGTGTTTTAAAACAAATGAAATTTTACTACTGAACATCAATACGTATTCTTGCTCTTAATTCATTATGTAACTATGCAGCACTGAAACAGTGGAAGATTGGCAGAATTGTTTTGGATGTTTGAGAAGAAAGAAGAAGGAAGGAGAAATAGCTAAGTATACATTCAAGGTC
>NW_005065002.1:0-794 GCF_000277835.1 Geospiza fortis | reverse complement strand
AAAAAGTAGTGGCTGTAAACCCCTAAGTCTCATCCAGCTTTTTGTTCCACCTAGGACTGAATTTGTCCTACAATTTTTTCTTCCTTTTTTTGAAGATGCTTTCTTTTAAGGCCATGGTTACTAGCTGGAGAGGGGTGGTCTTAGAGTGAGGTGTCTAAAGCTACACAATATTTGCCTGGGATTATATCACAGCTTGAACTGAACTTGTTGGTTTAATCTAAAATACTGTTCCAAATTCAGGTCCTTTAGCATTTCTATTTAATGCCTTTGTAGTAAATAAGCCCATGTCTTCTGCCTTCCAAGACTCCCAGACATCTCCTTCAGAGATGTAAATATCTGTGCACCTTTGGAATGCTGTCTTGTTCTGCATCAGCTTTAGAAGTCATGAATGTACATGTATTTCTCATGTGCTCACCTGGAGAAACTTCCAGTGCATTCCCAGGGAAATGCAAACTGTTCTCCACATATGTGTTATTTGGCTATTTAGGAACAAGACAGCATAAAGGAAGCACTGGGAATGGATGAAGAAATTCCTAATGACAGTGGTCAGCAAGTCTACACATTGACTTAAACCAAGCTGTCAAAGGAGAACAAATAAAAGCAAAAGATGAAAGAGAACATCCATATAAAAATATTATATAACAACATATAATATCCTGATCCTCTTCTTGCTTTTTCTTGATTTATATCACAGTGATCCATTTTCTCTAGAGTGTTTTTGGTAGTTATCATAGACATGAGAGAAAAATAATCTATCTATCTATCTGTCTGTTTGTCTGTCTATCTATCTGTCT
>NW_005065001.1:0-794 GCF_000277835.1 Geospiza fortis | reverse complement strand
TTGATTGATTGATTGATTACATGCTTCATGAAAAGGATGTGAAGAGAAAGAACAATTGATAATGGCATGTGAGAAAGTGACCTTGGCAAAACAAGGCATGCAGGTGATGAAGGAATATGTGACACAGAGCTGTACAAGAGCCATGTGAAAGGGGGAGAGTGGGCAGACTTAAAGCAGTGGCAGATGAAGCGTAGGAGGCAGCAAAGAAAAGCTGCCACATACATGAGGATGAAGTAATAGATCTCCTTCCCCCTTCCTTATATTCCTGGATGGGAGGAGAGTCTGTTTTGAAAGTGCTGTAAAGCAGAGAGATGCCATTCTTCAGTGTGCACACTGCACAGTGTGCTACTCTGCACAGCTCCTGAAGAAGGCTTAGTTGTCATCAGGAATGAGTGGCTCTTCCAGGCCTGCCTGTTCAGAAGCATTTTTCTATTTTGGTCACCGCAAATATTCAGTTTTATCTGGACCTCATGTTCCTTCTCCTGAGGCAGCCTATGTGTGAACATAGACAAGTCTTGTCTGTTTTAGTTTCTTTGCTCCAGTTAAAGCCTGAATATACACTTAAATTATTTCATTCCTTCATTTGAAATTTGTCAGTTCTCTTATGGTATGGTGTTCTCCCCTGTGACAATTACAGACTTTCTAGAGGGTTGGTGACCCTGCCATGCACAAGTTGCTTCAACTCACTACTGCTCCTGTGGTACTTGTCTCTCGTCTGCCCTCACTCCAATTTTGCTTACCAGTTTTCATTCTCAGCAACTGCCTCATTTTTAAGTCTACCAGATTCTGGTATT
>NW_005065000.1:0-794 GCF_000277835.1 Geospiza fortis | reverse complement strand
AGGATGATGAGGGTGATGAGGGTGATGGGGGCAGAGCTGCTGGGCCCCACAGTGAGACCTTGCCCCCATCCCAAAGCTGGCAGGGCTGCAGTTCCATTGCCTTTGCTGATGAAGCAAAACCCCAAAACCTCCTTTGGATTTCCCTCCCCAAACAGCTGCTTTTCACCATTATTTCTTCCACTACCAAAACCATTTGTCCTTTGGATCCCTCCAGGCTCTCCCAAACCTCTGCTCCCAGCAGGACTGGTGCTCTCAGCTCTCTTCCCATCAATTATTTGGAACCAAACCCCAAAACCTGAGCCCAAATCCGGGCTGGGAGGGGTGGAAGGATCCAGCAAAGCCCACCCAGGGCAAGAAACGAGCTCAGCTTCCTCAGCCTCCCCCAGGCACAGCTCCCAGCCCAGGATCTGACACTCAGACACTGCAATTCTCCTCTCTGGAATTATCAAATTCTCCCTGCTGCTCCTTGACCACCCCCAGCTCCAAGGTTTTTTTGTCTGGGCAGCGCAGGGAGGTGTCTGAAATGATTCTGGTGGATGCCAGAGCTGCCCTGGCCCATCACCCATCCCAGTGCGGGATTTCAGAGCCAATTAAGGACCTGAGCACCACAGGGATGCTACAAATGCAGGGATGCCACCTTGGGAAGGCAGAGGTGTCACCAACACTGAGCATCACGGCAGCTGTGACACACAACCAGACAGCTGCAGGCTTCCCAAAACAGCAACACGGGGAGCACAGCATGAACTGGAGATGTTCTCATAAAGCATGAACTGGAGGTGTTCTCACAGAGCAAG
>NW_005064999.1:0-794 GCF_000277835.1 Geospiza fortis | reverse complement strand
TTTCTTTTTACCTAAATTTGCTTTTTTTAACCCCAAAATTTCTTTTGTTCAGCCCAAAATTTGCTTTTTTTACCCAAAATTTCCTTTTTTTACCCAAAATTTCCTTTTTTAACCCAAACTTTGCCTTTTTTTACCCAAAAATTCCTTTTTTTACCCAAAATTGCCTCTTTTTAACCTAAAATTGCCTTTATTAACCCAAAATTTTCTTGCTTTTAACCCCAAATTTGCTTTTTTTACATAAAATTTGCTTTTTTTACCCTAATTTGCCTTTTTTAACCCAAAATTTCCTTTTTTAACCCGAATTTTCCTTTTTATTGACCTAAACTTTCCTTTTTTTACCCCAAAATTTTCTTTCTTTTAACCCAAAATTTGCTTTTAACCCCAAAATTTCCCTTTTTTAACCCCAAATTTGCTTTTTTCAAACCAAAACTTCCAATTTTTTACCCAAAATTTCTTTTTTTAATCCAAAATTGCCTTTTTTCGACCCCAAAATTTCCTTTTTTACCCAAAATTTCCTTTTTTCAACCCAAAATTTGCCTTTTTCAACCCCAAATTTCCATTTTTTACCCAAAAATTCCTTTTTTAATCCAAAAATTCCTTTTTTTAACTCAAAATTTCCTTGCTTTTTACCCAAAATATCCTTTTTTTAACCCAAAATTTCCTTTTTTAACCCCAAAATTTCCTTTTTAACCTAAAATTGCCATTTTTAACCCAAAATTGCCTTTTTTTAATCTCAAAATTCTTTTTTTCTCCCAAAATTTCCTTATTTTACCCAAAATTTTCTTTTTTCAACC
>NW_005064998.1:0-794 GCF_000277835.1 Geospiza fortis | reverse complement strand
TCATCCTATTTTGAATTTCACTAAGAGAATGGCCCTTGTTGAGTCTCTGCCTGTTGTGTTAAACCTTATTTGGAGCACACAGAAAAGGACAGGATGGGTGGTTCTACAGTGGAAGAAAAATGAGTAGGTAATTGCATTGGTTATTAGGTGGATGGAAGCATGGACCCTCAAGGAATGTGTGGTAAAGATGGTAATTCGAGACAGAGTAAAGGGAGTTATAAGCCTACGCTGAAAATCCAAAATTTAAGTTAGTGGGTGTTACTTTTACTTCTTTTCCTTGAATTTTCTTATAGAGAGGTTGGTAGTACTGAGAAATGTGTCTTGTACCATTTCCTTTTGCAGGGCACCAACGGTCCCAAAATAGGGGAATTTGATGCACCTAAGGGAGAAGTGTTGCCTTTGCATAGGCGTTGAAATAGTAGCTGAGGTCCACATTTTGAGCAACTAGGTTGGTTGACCATTATGATAGCAGCAACCAGTTGTAAAATTAAGTGGATGCTACTTGGTTCTCAGTGATGACTAGGCAGATGACTTGGTCTCTGACTGTGTGGGAGAAAGTTATTTGATTAGAGGTGAAGGTGTCAGTCTGCTACAATTGTGTCATCTGGAAATTACGAGGTCTGTAACGGTATTTGAAGATCTGTTTTCATGTGCCTTGTTTGTATATGAATGTTAAGATTGCAAGGGTGTGTTGTGGAGTTGGTAGAAGTTGGTTATCTGTAAGTGAATAAAGAATGGATCCTCCATCTGCTTGGATTTTTCCAAGGGCCCTGTGTTGAAGATTGCATGCAAGA
>NW_005064997.1:0-794 GCF_000277835.1 Geospiza fortis | reverse complement strand
CTCTGGCTCTTCACAAAACCTCTGAGAATTTTACAAGTATCACAGCTCTGAACCCTGCGACAAATTTGGCTGAAAATGGCCAATGCTTTTAGGAGTTATTAGGAAGGATAGTCTATATGCTATGTTAAGCCTTGTTTCCTGAGGAATCCAGGCTAAAATATTGCTTAGATATCTTAAAGCAGTTATGCCCAAGTGCACACGCTACTTTAAATCAGAAAGCATGAAAGCAAATTAAGGTTTTAAATCACCAGAGGTCAATTACCAAGTGGCTACTGCAACCTGTTATCTTTGCTGAACTACTGTGCAGGCATGAACATCTAAATCAGTGCTGTTTAACCCAGAGCTCTCAAAGCTTTCTCAGTGCTGCTGAGTCTCACTGCTCTGCAATCATCTTGCTTTCAAATTGCTGTAGGAACAATAGAAAACAAAATCTCTGTTGGTAAGGTTCAAGTGTAGCTTGAACCATCTTCAGTCACCCAAGTAGCAGATCTGACCTGACTTGATTTTCTTCAATTCTTAGAATAGTCTTTGCTTCAATTCTGGGAGTGCTCTGTATGTTTTGAATCTCCCAGCATCTGTAATCCAGAATACCTTCAAAATATCTTTGCCAGCACTCATTCCAGCTGCTTTCATAGCAGGAATTATTTCTTCCTTTACTGAAAAATTATTTCTTCCTTTACGGAAATTATTTCCTCCTTTACTGAAACTACCACTGGTTTGAACTGGGCTGCTAGCCCAACAGTGTTTAGGGCTCTGCATTGACTAGAGCTACAATGAAATCAGAGGAGAAGTGT